>NW_015090803.1:14937305-14943868 GCF_001431845.1 Calidris pugnax
CCAGCCACCCCGAGGTCAGCCCCCACCACCCACCCCCCCCAACCTCCCCTCCAGTAGCCCAACGGGGGGTTGGTAAAGTCAGCACCCAGTCAAGGGGCCAGATTCACAAACCCATCACAGCCTCAGCAGCGGCCAAAAGCGAAAGGCAAGGAAAGAAGCCAAACGCAGGTACGGCTCGCAGGCCTGCCGACTGGAAAAAAGTGTGTTTTCACTTACTAACCAGTGGCTTTGCCAGCAGTTGCTCGGAGACAAAAAACCGAGGAACCCCACGATGCTGTGTTAAGCAGTTCCTTTCCGCAGCAGAGACCCAGCCTGATTGAAACCCCATTGAAGTCAATGGGACCGAAAGTTCCTTGCAGCGCGCTCAAGAATGCACGGCATCTCCTCCCTCCGGCCATCCCCAGCTAACTCACACATCACCATGCTGGTTATGCTGGGGGTTTTTTAGTATTATTATTATTATTATTTTTATTGTGCTGCAGTTTTAAGCATGTATTTATGCCGTGCTCAACTCCCTTGCCATTTGGTGGGGGAACATTATGGTCCTGATGAATGCCAGCGACGTTTTTGGAGTTTAGTTGTGACTCCAGCTCAAGGCCCATGGTACATGGGGTGATGGGGGCACTCCTCAACGGCAATTCAGAGTTTAAAATCTGTCTTTGAAGACTCGCTCTGAACGCAGGGACAGCAGAGTGAGCCTAAAAGGATGATTTTGTCCTTGGCTGAAGCTCGTCTGAAGGGCTAGAAACTGTCTTGGCCTCTTCTGGACACTTTTGTCCCCCTCTCCTGTGCGTTAGCCAAGCAGGGTTGTGCTGCTGTGCAGCAGGTCACTTGAGGAAGCCAAAAAACTGACTGTTACCTGGCTGGAAACTAATCCAGCAGGATGTGATTTGCTTTCACCACACTCACCAGGTGGGACAACTTTGGGGGGAGGAGGTACATCACCAATCCTGCCACACAGGGATGGGCCAGGGGGCACGTAGGGCGACAGCCACAGGGGCACAGATCAGCCCAAACCTCCACTCAACTCTACCCTGGGGGCACTAGTTTTTGACCTTCGTGGTCTGGGGTCCTCCCTGTGTTGAGGGCGAGGTGAGTATTTGTTATTCTAACACTCTTGTGCCCCTTCTGCAGGTGAAGCACAGGAGGGTCCGAGGCAGAACGTGGCTCCTCTGGCTGTCGTGTGCGGGCGTCGTAGGCAGTGAAGTTGTGTGTTGTGACTTGCAAAGCCTCTCTGAAAATGATACATCTGAAAATGCTCAGAGGTGAACTGCATTCCAGACCGGTAGGTCAGGGTAAGGAAAGGAAGGAAGGAAGGAAACGAGGTGTCTCTCACCCCTTCTGGGAGTGGCTGCTGAGCAGCAGATCAAAGCAGTGCTCTTATGATGGATATTTCAAGAAAAGCTGCAAAATGCCTTGAGTGCACAGCACAAAGGGCGTATTACTTCTCCTTGTTTGTTTATTTTTTTTCTTTTTTTCGTTTTTTTTTTTTTAAAGCAATTGGCTTCACTGACTTTTTGGTATTTAATCCCGCTTTCCATTGTGCACCTTTGTGTAGGCAGCCCCCCAGAAATCCAAGGTGCAGGATCCATCCAAAGCTCTGCCACAGCAGAGCAGGGTTACTGACGGTGTAAGAACAGGCACTACAGCGGCAGCGATGCACCCTCTGCTGGTGTCCACCAATGTTTTATCCAAAACCTTCCCCAAATTAACTAAAGACAAGCACTGCCGATGGCAGAAGAAGAGCCAATGTTTGCTGGGGTTGTCACCCCGGCAGTGACAACTGGTTCAGAGGTGGGCTGAAAAAATACCAAGTGTGGTGGGCTCCACAGCCATCGGCCCCACATCAGCCCCTACATATGACTAGAAAGGGAAATAAAAATGGGACTCGCTTACAGAGGAGGCTGGAAAACACGCTGAGCGTGTGGGTTAATGGAAAAACATGGGGACTCATGCTAATCAGGTTGCGTGGGTGGAGGATGGCGGAGCCTTTGCTATCGGCTGGGGCTGCTCCTGCCAGCACCTACCTGCCTCGGGCTGGATTCTTGGTAGCGGTTTTTTACAGCGGTTTTTCGTTCCTCTGAAAACACACCCCGAGTAAGATCTGTTCCAGATTTCCAGAAAGCCCTAAAAGACAGGCCAAACGGGCAAGTTTCTGGGCAACTCTGTGTTCTAATTATGGATCTTCAACTGCTTTTTTGAATGAAAAATTATTCTTTAATGAAAATTTCAACTCATTTTTTATTATTAATTTTTTTGAATCTTAAGCCCAACTTGATGAAAGCTTTATAAGCATCAGAAGAGTTTTAGAAAATAGCTGCACTGTGCCATGCTGGATATGGTCAGTGACTCTAGTGAGCATTAGTGAATGTCTGGGGATTTTCAAAGTGGGATTAAGTGGGAAACAGGTAAATGTCGTCTTATCCTGTATTAGCAGCCTTATATGCAAATCTAAAGAAAAAAAAAAGAAGTTATTTTGAGTGTGAAGTAAAATGGGAAAAAAATTTTCAGTAAGAAATGACATCCATTAGATGCAGTGATGACAACAGAATGATTTCTAGTCCGTGGTTATCATAAGGAAATCTCCTCTAGAATGAATCTGATCATTTATGTTCCTTAGGTTTGTATTTTACCCCAAGAAAACAAGAATTGTATCAGATGGATTCTTATAGGATCTTTCATGGCTAAAATTCAATATGTTGCATACTCAGGGTAGAAGAAATCAAACTTGTAGAAAATTATGTTGCAAGTAATAAAGCCTTGTAAGTAGAACAGTGCTGTTCAGTAGCTCTTTCATGCCCTCTGCAGTTAAAATGCTGTTTGTGTCTGTGCAGTCCAAGTGTGTTTTTCCTGGTTATGGAATGTCATACTTAGGGTTAATGAAAACCTGTAGAGTAGTAAATACAGTCAGAATTTTTTTGGGGTTGCCTGTAGGCTGGGTTGTGGCTTTTACACCTAGCAAGCGTTACGGTAAAGCTGATGATCTTGTGCTTTTGCTGTGCTTACAGCAAGAGTTGAGAGCCCAGAAGTAAAGAGAGGTGCACTCCTGGATGAGATCTTTGCTGGTGCACACGATGTTTCACTACATACATACAGCCATCTCTACACAGGTTTGGATTTTTGTGCATTTTTGCTGTCAAGTAGAAGTTATGTATAAATAGATGATCGTATGAACTACTGGAAAAAAATAGCCAATTTCATAATTACATGTAACTTTTTTTGGCATCACTTTCAGAGTGTGCATAACACATTTATGGACAGAAGCACATGAAACAATTAATCCTACTCAAAACAGTTATAAAAAGAGGTGAGAAAAAAGTCTTTTATTTCATTTGATTGTACCTCGATTACATTAAACTGATTTCAAATAGATGTCTAACTTCTGGACACATTAAGCCAAAGAATTACTAGCAACAATAACAGCAGCAGCATTAATAATAATAAAAATAGAGGAACCAAAAAATTCAGCAGTGCTGAGATGATCTGCTGTTTAAAACATCAAAGATATGTTATTTTTTCCTACCAATGACATAAGAGTGACTGCTGATTACCAATTCTGGCATGGACTTCCAGCCTGGACTAGAACTGGTGTTTCCTTGCCTGTTCCCTCAGGTTCTCTGCATATATGTGTGTAATTTGAACAACAGCACCTCCTGTAAGCTCTCTGGGCAATGGCTGTCACTGTCGTGTATGTTCACTGGTAAGTAAAACACTCGGACTCAGATGGTGCTCTAAAGTCTTTTCTGAGGAAACTAGTATGTCCCTATGAATAGTTTGCTTTGGGTTTCTGATCTTGACTGATCAGAATGTGCCAACCACTTTTGAAACAGTGCTTCCTCTCCAAGGAACTTCATAGTCCGACTAAACAACACAAGGAGTGAGGATGGACACAGGTGCTAGAAAGAGACTGGAGAAAGCCACAAAACCAGCAGCTTCTTGAGGAACGACAAGGTCCCAGGATGGTGAGGCCGATGCTAGATTGCAGTATCTCCCCCACTGTACTTTGCTGCTCTATTTTCTCCATATAAAAAGGGAAAGCACATATGGTGCACATTGTCCCAGGTTTAAAGTACAGAGATGAGAGCGAGAAGAACTGGGTGCTAGTCCTGCTCAGGGGAAGATGGGCACTGGAAGCTTAGGAGACATCTCTATGCTTTAGCTTCTCCCTCTGTGTGATGTGAATAATGGCTCCTTCACAGCAGCCCATGTGCAGTGATTGCATTCATATTTATGAAGTCCTTTGTAAATTGAAAACTGTAAAAGCTTAAAAGTGCTGTCTTGTAAAATTTATTACTGCTGAGACAATATTTTAGTGGTGAAAACACCTCTGTGTATCAGGGAACCCTTGATTAACCAGTTGAACCATGGAAATCTCTCTTTGCCTGCATTCAATTTTCAGTGGCTCTAGAGATAATAGGTGGTATTACTCATGTACCTGAAATACAGGCAAGGACCTTGGACCGCAGAATTTATCAGTGATTTAAAATTATCCAGCCATGTTTCTCATTTGACTCATTTGATTTTGTGCAATAGATTTACCAGCGCTCATCCCTGTTTATGTTGAGCGTCAGCAGTGTGAATTGAGCCGAAATCCCTCATGGACAGCCCTGGGATTGTCACTCAGACATATTACTATGCTATTTAAGAACTGTGGGGTTTTTTGGAAAGCATTTAATAGAGGAAACTGGACTTCCAGCTTCTCTGTTGAGCGCCAGGGGAGCGAGGCCTATCAGGCAGTGTGTGACCAGCCCCGGAAGCTGGGGGCCTGCTGGGGGCCGGCCGCCATTTTCTGTGCGAGCCTCCTCGATCCCCACACAGGCCGACGCTGCAGGGGCACTATCGGTGTCTTATCAGTGACCTGGACGAGGGGATTGAACGTGCCCTCAGTAAGTTTGCAGACAACACCAAGTTGTGGGGAGTGTAGGCCTGCTTGAGCATGAAGGCTTTGCAGAGGTATCTGGGCAGGCTGGATCGATGGGCCGAGGCCAATGGGCCGAGGTTTAACCAGGCCAAATGCTGGGCCCTGCGCTTGTGTCACAAAAATCCCGTGCAGGGCTACAGGCCTGGGGAAGGGTGGCTGGAAAGCTGGGGATTTTAGTCAACAGCAGGCAGCCAAGATGGCCAACAGCATCCTGGCTTGGATCAGGAACAGTGTGGCCCGCAGGTCTAATGAAGTGATCGTCCCCCTGTACTCGGCACTGCTGAGGCTGCACCTTAAATGCTGTATTTGGTTTTGGGACACTCACTACAGGAAAGACATTGAGATTCTGGAGAGAGTCCAGAAAATGGCAACAAAGCTGGTGAGGGGTCTGGAGAATAAGTCCTATGAGGAGCAGCTGAGGGAGCTGGGGGTGTTCAGCCTGGAGAAAAGGAGGCTGAGGGGAGACCTCCTCGCTCTCTACAGCTCCCTGAAAGGAGGGTGTAGCCAGGGGGGGTCGGTCTCTTCTCCCGAGTAACAGGCGATGGGACAAGAGGAAATGGCCTCAAGTTGATCAGGGGAGGTTTAAGATGGATACTAGGAAAAATTTCTTCACTGAAAGGGTTATCAAGCATCAGAACAGGCTGCCCAGGGAAAGTGGTTGACTCATCATCCCTGGAAGTATTTAAAAGATGTGTAGACGTGGCACTGAGGGTCATGGTTTAGTGGTGGTTTGGGCAGTGCTAGGTTGATGGTTAGACTCGTAGATTTTATAGGCCCCTTCCAGCCTAGATGATTTATGATTACACCCGCATCCCTATCCTCAACCCAGCGGGCGGGGGGTGGGAGGGCAGCTGAGCTCAGGATCACGCTCCCCTACATGGCCCTCAGCAGGGAACAGTCCCCACATCCTTCTTCACCACCCTCTGCCTGGGGGGGAGGCCGGGCACTTAGTAACATGAGGAGGAGAAAACTCTTGGGAATATTCCACCCAAACACATTTTTAGGAAGAAAACACAGTGTCTACACATTTGAAATGATCTACGGAACCAAACTGGAATATTTCAGGTTTTTTAAACCAGCTGCACTTAGATGCTGAACTATGCTTTTCTTTGATTGAAGATACTTAACCAGATGTTTCAAAATTTCCTTTTTCTCTCACTATTCATACCAAGAAAAAAAGCAAATGTCACTTTTTGGCTTTGATTTAGGCTGAAGATATTCAAGTGTCAGAATTCATGGAGGGATGGAAAAAGAACAACCCTCTGTGTCCCTCTGCTCTTATTGCAGAGTGGTAACAAGGTGACATGACGGAGAGGTGGGCTGGGGGCAGGAGGAGGGGGCTCTAGGAGGGGAAAGAAGAGAAATCAGATCCCTGGAAGCACCCGAGATCCGTAAAGAAATGGGGCAGAACTCTGAAACCCTGAGCAAGAGGAGAAAAAGTAAGCGATGACGGGATTAAAGTTGTTCCCGTGATAAACATACATCGTTATTCCTTCACAGCCTCTTCGGCTCCTCTGATGAAGGCGGCGGTGATAACTGCAGGAGACAGAAATCGCCGATGGCTGGAAGCAGGGGAGAGGAGAAGGAACTGCGGGCAGCAGAGGGAGTATAACACCAGGAATGGCGGGGAGCGCGGCTCGGC
>NW_015090803.1:14944285-15135154 GCF_001431845.1 Calidris pugnax
AATCCAGCAGGATGTGATTTGCTTTCACCACACTCACCAGGTGGGACAACTTTGGGGGGAGGAGGTACATCACCAATCCTGCCACACAGGGATGGGCCAGGGGGCACGTAGGGCGACAGCCACAGGGGCACAGATCAGCCCAAACCTCCACTCAACTCTACCCTGGGGGCACTAGTTTTTGACCTTCGTGGTCTGGGGTCCTCCCTGTGTTGAGGGCGAGGTGAGTATTTGTTATTCTAACACTCTTGTGCCCCTTCTGCAGGTGAAGCACAGGAGGGTCCGAGGCAGAACGTGGCTCCTCTGGCTGTCGTGTGCGGGCGTCGTAGGCAGTGAAGTTGTGTGTTGTGACTTGCAAAGCCTCTCTGAAAATGATACATCTGAAAATGCTCAGAGGTGAACTGCATTCCAGACCGGTAGGTCAGGGTAAGGAAAGGAAGGAAGGAAGGAAACGAGGTGTCTCTCACCCCTTCTGGGAGTGGCTGCTGAGCAGCAGATCAAAGCAGTGCTCTTATGATGGATATTTCAAGAAAAGCTGCAAAATGCCTTGAGTGCACAGCACAAAGGGCGTATTACTTCTCCTTGTTTGTTTATTTTTTTTCTGTTTTTCGTTTTTTTTTTTTTTAAAGCAATTGGCTTCACTGACTTTTTGGTATTTAATCCCGCTTTCCATTGTGCACCTTTGTGTAGGCAGCCCCCCAGAAATCCAAGGTGCAGGATCCATCCAAAGCTCTGCCACAGCAGAGCAGGGTTACTGACGGTGTAAGAACAGGCACTACAGCGGCAGCGATGCACCCTCTGCTGGTGTCCACCAATGTTTTATCCAAAACCTTCCCCAAATTAACTAAAGACAAGCACTGCCGATGGCAGAAGAAGAGCCAATGTTTGCTGGGGTTGTCACCCCGGCAGTGACAACTGGTTCAGAGGTGGGCTGAAAAAATACCAAGTGTGGTGGGCTCCACAGCCATCGGCCCCACATCAGCCCCTACATATGACTAGAAAGGGAAATAAAAATGGGACTCGCTTACAGAGGAGGCTGGAAAACACGCTGAGCGTGTGGGTTAATGGAAAAACATGGGGACTCATGCTAATCAGGTTGCGTGGGTGGAGGATGGCGGAGCCTTTGCTATCGGCTGGGGCTGCTCCTGCCAGCACCTACCTGCCTCGGGCTGGATTCTTGGTAGCGGTTTTTTACAGCGGTTTTTCGTTCCTCTGAAAACACACCCCGAGTAAGATCTGTTCCAGATTTCCAGAAAGCCCTAAAAGACAGGCCAAACGGGCAAGTTTCTGGGCAACTCTGTGTTCTAATTATGGATCTTCAACTGCTTTTTTGAATGAAAAATTATTCTTTAATGAAAATTTCAACTCATTTTTTATTATTAATTTTTTTGAATCTTAAGCCCAACTTGATGAAAGCTTTATAAGCATCAGAAGAGTTTTAGAAAATAGCTGCACTGTGCCATGCTGGATATGGTCAGTGACTCTAGTGAGCATTAGTGAATGTCTGGGGATTTTCAAAGTGGGATTAAGTGGGAAACAGGTAAATGTCGTCTTATCCTGTATTAGCAGCCTTATATGCAAATCTAAAGAAAAAAAAAAGAAGTTATTTTGAGTGTGAAGTAAAATGGGAAAAAAATTTTCAGTAAGAAATGACATCCATTAGATGCAGTGATGACAACAGAATGATTTCTAGTCCGTGGTTATCATAAGGAAATCTCCTCTAGAATGAATCTGATCATTTATGTTCCTTAGGTTTGTATTTTACCCCAAGAAAACAAGAATTGTATCAGATGGATTCTTATAGGATCTTTCATGGCTAAAATTCAATATGTTGCATACTCAGGGTAGAAGAAATCAAACTTGTAGAAAATTATGTTGCAAGTAATAAAGCCTTGTAAGTAGAACAGTGCTGTTCAGTAGCTCTTTCATGCCCTCTGCAGTTAAAATGCTGTTTGTGTCTGTGCAGTCCAAGTGTGTTTTTCCTGGTTATGGAATGTCATACTTAGGGTTAATGAAAACCTGTAGAGTAGTAAATACAGTCAGAATTTTTTTGGGGTTGCCTGTAGGCTGGGTTGTGGCTTTTACACCTAGCAAGCGTTACGGTAAAGCTGATGATCTTGTGCTTTTGCTGTGCTTACAGCAAGAGTTGAGAGCCCAGAAGTAAAGAGAGGTGCACTCCTGGATGAGATCTTTGCTGGTGCACACGATGTTTCACTACATACATACAGCCATCTCTACACAGGTTTGGATTTTTGTGCATTTTTGCTGTCAAGTAGAAGTTATGTATAAATAGATGATCGTATGAACTACTGGAAAAAAATAGCCAATTTCATAATTACATGTAACTTTTTTTGGCATCACTTTCAGAGTGTGCATAACACATTTATGGACAGAAGCACATGAAACAATTAATCCTACTCAAAACAGTTATAAAAAGAGGTGAGAAAAAAGTCTTTTATTTCATTTGATTGTACCTCGATTACATTAAACTGATTTCAAATAGATGTCTAACTTCTGGACACATTAAGCCAAAGAATTACTAGCAACAATAACAGCAGCAGCATTAATAATAATAAAAATAGAGGAACCAAAAAATTCAGCAGTGCTGAGATGATCTGCTGTTTAAAACATCAAAGATATGTTATTTTTTCCTACCAATGACATAAGAGTGACTGCTGATTACCAATTCTGGCATGGACTTCCAGCCTGGACTAGAACTGGTGTTTCCTTGCCTGTTCCCTCAGGTTCTCTGCATATATGTGTGTAATTTGAACAACAGCACCTCCTGTAAGCTCTCTGGGCAATGGCTGTCACTGTCGTGTATGTTCACTGGTAAGTAAAACACTCGGACTCAGATGGTGCTCTAAAGTCTTTTCTGAGGAAACTAGTATGTCCCTATGAATAGTTTGCTTTGGGTTTCTGATCTTGACTGATCAGAATGTGCCAACCACTTTTGAAACAGTGCTTCCTCTCCAAGGAACTTCATAGTCCGACTAAACAACACAAGGAGTGAGGATGGACACAGGTGCTAGAAAGAGACTGGAGAAAGCCACAAAACCAGCAGCTTCTTGAGGAACGACAAGGTCCCAGGATGGTGAGGCCGATGCTAGATTGCAGTATCTCCCCCACTGTACTTTGCTGCTCTATTTTCTCCATATAAAAAGGGAAAGCACATATGGTGCACATTGTCCCAGGTTTAAAGTACAGAGATGAGAGCGAGAAGAACTGGGTGCTAGTCCTGCTCAGGGGAAGATGGGCACTGGAAGCTTAGGAGACATCTCTATGCTTTAGCTTCTCCCTCTGTGTGATGTGAATAATGGCTCCTTCACAGCAGCCCATGTGCAGTGATTGCATTCATATTTATGAAGTCCTTTGTAAATTGAAAACTGTAAAAGCTTAAAAGTGCTGTCTTGTAAAATTTATTACTGCTGAGACAATATTTTAGTGGTGAAAACACCTCTGTGTATCAGGGAACCCTTGATTAACCAGTTGAACCATGGAAATCTCTCTTTGCCTGCATTCAATTTTCAGTGGCTCTAGAGATAATAGGTGGTATTACTCATGTACCTGAAATACAGGCAAGGACCTTGGACCGCAGAATTTATCAGTGATTTAAAATTATCCAGCCATGTTTCTCATTTGACTCATTTGATTTTGTGCAATAGATTTACCAGCGCTCATCCCTGTTTATGTTGAGCGTCAGCAGTGTGAATTGAGCCGAAATCCCTCATGGACAGCCCTGGGATTGTCACTCAGACATATTACTATGCTATTTAAGAACTGTGGGGTTTTTTGGAAAGCATTTAATAGAGGAAACTGGACTTCCAGCTTCTCTGTTGAGCGCCAGGGGAGCGAGGCCTATCAGGCAGTGTGTGACCAGCCCCGGAAGCTGGGGGCCTGCTGGGGGCCGGCCGCCATTTTCTGTGCGAGCCTCCTCGATCCCCACACAGGCCGACGCTGCAGGGGCACTATCGGTGTCTTATCAGTGACCTGGACGAGGGGATTGAACGTGCCCTCAGTAAGTTTGCAGACAACACCAAGTTGTGGGGAGTGTAGGCCTGCTTGAGCATGAAGGCTTTGCAGAGGTATCTGGGCAGGCTGGATCGATGGGCCGAGGCCAATGGGCCGAGGTTTAACCAGGCCAAATGCTGGGCCCTGCGCTTGTGTCACAAAAATCCCGTGCAGGGCTACAGGCCTGGGGAAGGGTGGCTGGAAAGCTGGGGATTTTAGTCAACAGCAGGCAGCCAAGATGGCCAACAGCATCCTGGCTTGGATCAGGAACAGTGTGGCCCGCAGGTCTAATGAAGTGATCGTCCCCCTGTACTCGGCACTGCTGAGGCTGCACCTTAAATGCTGTATTTGGTTTTGGGACACTCACTACAGGAAAGACATTGAGATTCTGGAGAGAGTCCAGAAAATGGCAACAAAGCTGGTGAGGGGTCTGGAGAATAAGTCCTATGAGGAGCAGCTGAGGGAGCTGGGGGTGTTCAGCCTGGAGAAAAGGAGGCTGAGGGGAGACCTCCTCGCTCTCTACAGCTCCCTGAAAGGAGGGTGTAGCCAGGGGGGGTCGGTCTCTTCTCCCGAGTAACAGGCGATGGGACAAGAGGAAATGGCCTCAAGTTGATCAGGGGAGGTTTAAGATGGATACTAGGAAAAATTTCTTCACTGAAAGGGTTATCAAGCATCAGAACAGGCTGCCCAGGGAAAGTGGTTGACTCATCATCCCTGGAAGTATTTAAAAGATGTGTAGACGTGGCACTGAGGGTCATGGTTTAGTGGTGGTTTGGGCAGTGCTAGGTTGATGGTTAGACTCGTAGATTTTATAGGCCCCTTCCAGCCTAGATGATTTATGATTACACCCGCATCCCTATCCTCAACCCAGCGGGCGGGGGGTGGGAGGGCAGCTGAGCTCAGGATCACGCTCCCCTACATGGCCCTCAGCAGGGAACAGTCCCCACATCCTTCTTCACCACCCTCTGCCTGGGGGGGAGGCCGGGCACTTAGTAACATGAGGAGGAGAAAACTCTTGGGAATATTCCACCCAAACACATTTTTAGGAAGAAAACACAGTGTCTACACATTTGAAATGATCTACGGAACCAAACTGGAATATTTCAGGTTTTTTAAACCAGCTGCACTTAGATGCTGAACTATGCTTTTCTTTGATTGAAGATACTTAACCAGATGTTTCAAAATTTCCTTTTTCTCTCACTATTCATACCAAGAAAAAAAGCAAATGTCACTTTTTGGCTTTGATTTAGGCTGAAGATATTCAAGTGTCAGAATTCATGGAGGGATGGAAAAAGAACAACCCTCTGTGTCCCTCTGCTCTTATTGCAGAGTGGTAACAAGGTGACATGACGGAGAGGTGGGCTGGGGGCAGGAGGAGGGGGCTCTAGGAGGGGAAAGAAGAGAAATCAGATCCCTGGAAGCACCCGAGATCCGTAAAGAAATGGGGCAGAACTCTGAAACCCTGAGCAAGAGGAGAAAAAGTAAGCGATGACGGGATTAAAGTTGTTCCCGTGATAAACATACATCGTTATTCCTTCACAGCCTCTTCGGCTCCTCTGATGAAGGCGGCGGTGATAACTGCAGGAGACAGAAATCGCCGATGGCTGGAAGCAGGGGAGAGGAGAAGGAACTGCGGGCAGCAGAGGGAGTATAACACCAGGAATGGCGGGGGAGCGCGGCTCGGCTCCTGCGGGGGCTCGGCAGCAGGTAACTGCCATTTGTAACGCACACGTTTCCATCTATTGAACTTTTTAGCAACTTAACTCTGTTAGGCACGATATATACGCTGTGTATGATAAAGGTTAGCTAATGGGTTTAGCTAATGTAAAGTAGTTTATGATATTATGAAGTGAGTATGTAGGAGGAGGTAGCAGGGGGAAGGTCTCCTGACATTTAGCAAGGTTCAGGATGTGGTCTTCCAGCTGCAGAACGTGAGCTTAAAATCTCTGCTGGCTGATATAGTCCGTCAAGCCCAGGCTTCACAGGTAGCTGGACGGAGCTTAAAGTGTGGAGAAACGAGTGTGGTGTTCAGCCAATCCTATGCTGATTTTAATAAAAATAAATTTAAGTGAAACTTATGATAATAAATTATCTTAAAAATAAAGTCATACCATTACATATTCATGGCTAGCAATAAAGCCAACAAGGGCTGTTGATACATTTTTGCTCAATGCTAAAGTACTTATTCTCTGGTTCTCACTTGTCTTCTTTTTTTTAAGATAGCAGACTATGTAGGCTCTTCCCAAGTGAGTGGAGTGTAGTCTTGTGAATGACAGGCTAAAGCCAAGGGACTTGCACCTGGTGTATAGCTTTGGGAAACAATTACCAGCTCCGCAACTGCCAGGGCCAAGCAGAGACTGAGGGAGCTGCAATAGTTGCCTGTGATCTCTGTCTGGCAGACACTGAGCGTGTGTGCACATGCACAAAGGCACGTTCAGAATTGCACCTGCACACATGTTAATTTATAGGTCCTGTGTTTAAGCCAAGGCCAGTTGGTTTTATTCTCAGTTGTCACCAACCTCTTCATTTTTTATTATTTTTTTTTTTTTGGCACAGCTTGTTGCATCCACTTGCCTCTTGTTTTAAGCAGTAGTGCTAGGGATATGAATAACAAAGCCCTCACCCTGGTTCAGAGAAGATTCATAGATCTTAACAAATTGACTGGACTCATTTGCCGAATGTTCAAGTTGGCTAATGACTTACATGTAATATGTTTGAGTATTATTTAGATAACAGATCCTTTTAGACACTGCCTCCAGTTTAAGTGCTGACTACTAACAGGGAAAATATTCTGAAAATAGGAAATATTCTGGCTGTATCAGCTTGCTCTATTCGTGTTAGATTAAGTACAAGTGCTGATAAATGAAAAAGACTCCTTTTCTCCACCCATTTGTGAGAACACACCACACTCTTCAGACAGGCTTTTTTTCAGATTTCACACATTTTACCCAGACAGTCAGCTCGTTCCAATTATTCTGTCCTTTTTGAGACATAGAGATTGAAGTTTTCCATTAGTTACTGTTAGCATTGGCTTAAACAAGTACATAATAAAACATTTAATTATCAGTGGCTCATATGTGACACTTTGCATGTTAAGATCCCCAAGTTCTTTATAAACATTCATTGAAGGTGACAGCAAGCAATGTGGAATAGCTAGGGAGAGCTGTTCCTGTTTTGCTGAGAGACATCATTTTTTAGTCTCTGTTTACCCACAGCTTTGACAGTGAGATAACGCAATTACACCTCTCCTGCAGGACAGAAGCACACACTCAAAAATTGCTACTGTGCCTGCCTCCATCTCTCCTTACCATAGTTTTCTCTAGTGACCACCCTCTCCATAATAACTCATTGGCTATTTTCTGTGGAAGACTGTGACAGTCCAGCTGGTTTACACAAAAAAAACTCCAAAATACAGCAACCCCCCCCCAGTTATTAAGTTTGAATCCCAGGTACTCCAACTAAAATCTATAGTGTCCACATTAAAGATCAGAAGGTAACTCCAGATTTAACTCATAAAGCAGTGCACAGCATACCCATATACTATTCACAGAAAGAGAAAACAGCTGCTGAAGTTGTGGCTTCTTCCAGTACTTGCAGTCCCTGACAGTCCAGTGAAGGTCCCCTGAATTGGGCAGCTTTGACCACCTGGAGCCAAGTAAACAAGCTGTTCATGGAGCTCTGCTGGTCTCCACACTAACACAAGGACGTAGTGAAAGCAACTGAGGAGTCTCAGCTCTCGGTGCAGGGCTGAAAAGGGTTGCATACACAGGAGAAATAAATGGAAGCAAAGAGAAGACATGCCCAGATACCCCACAGAAACCCAGTGGTCCAGCCATATGATACAAGGGGTTGTCTTGTGAAGGGTTTAAACGATATCCACCAAACAAATCAGCTTCCTGCATATTGTACTGGGCTTGCACTTATAAGCACTACCTTCTGCAAATCTTACCAGCTCACGTGCAACACAGGTCTGACACGACTGCGTTAATTTGATTCTTCTATTAGCCTGGCTTCTGTTACTTGTGATCTCTCTGCAACACGTTCCTTCGCGTGGTATAGAAGGAAAAGGAGCAGAAACCAACAAACAGCTGGTTGCGCAACCCTGAAAAGCCTGGAGAGAGTCCTCACGGGGAGGTAACTTAGGAGGACATTGATGTGGTAAATAACTGTGGTTTTTCTCCTCAGGAACAGAGGGTCAATCCATTCCTTGTAAATCTACAAAATTGTTTGAGAGAAATATCAATTCCTGCACCAGTTTCTTCTGTTTGGAACAGTCCAAATCCCTTGATTTTTGGCTAGTTTCCCAGGTCCAAAAGGATAACTAGAGCAGAACATTTGACAAATAGTCCAAGATGCTTTATCAGATTTATTCCTACGAGATGGAGACCAAGAAACTTTATAGCTCAGTAGTGGGCAGTGAAAACATTGCAGTCTTGTCTTCTGAAATGGAACAGGAATGAAGTCTCACATACAGTAGCCTCCATGCAGGTTAATATAAGAAGAGCAAAAGTCCTAAGATAAAGGCTTATGGGTTATTTTGGTTGACTTACCACACTGTATAGATTTCCATACTTTAGAGATCTGTACACAGTTCAGGGGTAAAAAGTAAAAGTAGCTTCAGGGATATGTATGGGGGAGGCAAAGAATGGTGAGAGCCACCTGGTGACTTCTGGTCAGGTGCTCTTGTTTCCAGATTGTATCTCAGCCTCAGCTGCCTGTCCTGGTGGCCAAACTCCCTTCTGCTGCACCAGCTGCAAAGTTCCTCTTCCCTTCATAGGCAGCTGTTGTCAGCCTCAAATCCACCCTCTCCAGCCCCATACTTTCATGAGCTTCAGGTGTGTTTTCCCCATGCTTTCCTACCCCTGATTTCCTTTTTCTGATCTTCTTTGAACTGAGAAATCTCATTGACCCCAGTTTCCACAGGAGATCAGAAACCTCTCTGGAAACTCACCCTTCTATTTCCTAGAACAATATTGTCTGCACCCTTAGTTTTCTTCCTTCCCTGTCCTACAGTATGAGAGAGAAGTCCTTTTCCACCTGGCACAGCTTACCAACTTACCAACTACATGTGGAGAGAGTCCTCAATTACATGGTGCCCTGAGCTTAGGGGCTGCTTTACTGTCCACATAAGTCTATTCTGATTTTTGAGTAAACTTACAGATATAGCAACAGGTGCTGTTACAATTGGAGAAATAATTTAGACCCAAATCTTGGTACAAAGTATAAGCACAAAGATTGCATACATTATATATAGTATGCACATGTGTATCCATGCGTAAAATGTATGTTGTTTGGATGCAAATATATGCATATATATATTTGTTTGCATTTTAATATCTATATTACGAACCCAGGCGAAACACGTGTAAACAATATGCAGTTTGGGGAATGAGAATAAAACCTATCAACATTGAAGATGTTAACGTTTAAAACCAGACTGCAGGTGAGTAATAAAAGAGGCACCTTCATCAGACATGTTCACAAATATAATGATAACCTACGTCTGATTAAGCCAGATGTCGAACATGAAAGAGCAGGCAGGAAGGTTCAGGAGGCTGAGAACAAACATGAAGAGACCAGGATCTGAAAGGCCATGAAGAGTGAACTATGTTGAAAATGAGATAGTTAAACCTGAGTTACGCTGAATAAGCTCCAGTTTCTTATTTGAATGCTTTGTGGGCGGACCAACACAAAATGTTTACTCTCTAGACTTGGCAGGCTGTTATCTTTCACCTAACGACAACTTGCTGAGGCAATTAAAAACTGTATTGACAACACTGAGCGGACAAAGTCAGCAAACAGTTTTTTTTCCCCAGCAGTAGTTTTTTTTCCTCTCGCCAGCCCGTAATGCTGTCATAGTGTTTGCAAAATGAGGAGGTGTGTGGTGGGGTATGGCACAGTACTGTATTGCTGAGTCCTTTTCTTAAGCTTTGTGAGACCTAGAAAGCCATATGCTGGGTAGAGTAGAGGACAGCTGCCATGGCTTATTGCATGGCTCTGGAGAGATCTGCCTTCGTACCACCACGTGTGCTAAAAGAGCCTATTTCTTATGCATTACTCTGTCTCGCGCTGTGGCTTTCTCTATATCCCTTTCCATTTCTGTATGTGACCCTATAAAATGGCTAAGATTTGAATTATTATTAAATGCATTATAGCAGAACTGCAGAGAATATAATAGTTTGATTTCATGGAGCTTTATTTGCTTGGCTAGGGGCTTTCCCCTGTACCTATATGGGTGACCAAATCCAAAAACCCACCTGAGCCAGCAGGAAGACTTTTCAGGTCTTCAAAGGGCAGCAGATCAGTTCCCAGGATGGGTGAGATAGCCTCAAATTTGGTGGCAATCACTGGTTTTCAGTTCTCCTGTCTTACAATGAGGAAAAGTATTCTCAGGTAGGACAAAGTGCCTGGCTCAGCTGATAAGGAATGTATCAAAGAAGGAATCCTTTCTGTCCAAACCAACTCTGTATTCCTCACATACACTTCCAAACAGTTCTTTGCCCCACAGGTTTGGTTTACAGAAGGTCCTACAGACCCCAGGTAGTGCAGGTGGTGGGAGCAGGTCTGCCCAGCCTGGTTGTGGCCTCAGCCACGTCACTGCCACCTGATTCCGTGGTCACTAACAAGGGAACCACACTCCTGGGAGGTTTCAGCTTGCGGGGAACTGAGCTGACCATCAGTGGGGACCCAGAAAGGCAGGAAGAAAACCAGACAATACTGAAAACCTTTAGATGAACTTAACCAAACTTCAAAATGGGTTAATTTCAAATGGTGGGCTCTGATCATCTAGTTCGTCACCTCAATGGCTTCACCTTGTTGTTAGTTATTACTCTGTCACTGTGATTTATATAATGAATGAAAACTTTTTTTTCCAGAATTTGTCTTAATGCTCCTGTTCCATTTCAAGTACCTCTTTGCTAAATCATCTTTTTGTACACAATAATTGATCAAGATAGGATCTGCATTTGAAACAATGGGAGAGCTCTTTATGTTACTTAAATAGTGTTAATTTGCAATTATGATTTCCTTAGATGCATCCTGCCTTATGCTGAACCAAATATAAGGTCTGGCTGAGAACTTTTAACCCTCCTCCCTAGCCATCTCCCACTGCCAGACTGAAAAACCTTCACCTGGGTTTAGGAGTTCAGCTTTTTTATATACTACCAGTTAATCATAGTGATTAGTTAACAAACAGCTCCACTCACTGTTTTGTTTTCTACCCTATGTGTCTTCCACTGATCTCTATTAGAAATTATCTAATGGAATGGTCTATCAGAAAGCTGGTTCACTGCCTCTAGAATGCTGAACACCAAAGGCCTTGCATTTCTCATACCCCGAGCAGTAGAAAGTCAAGGTTGGAAGCCTCTGGCTTCACAGTTTTGTGCATCAGGGCTTATTCCCAGCTGGCTGGAAGCCCTTTGAGTCCCAGCCCTTTAGTCCTGCTCTTTGCACCTGGTGGCCCTGGACCTGGTACTTGGAGCCTGGAAGCGCTGGGCTCAGACAAAGCTCTCCATGGGTCTGGAAGGCAGTCTGTCCAGGAATTCCTGCCAGGCTGCAAGCTTCATGCAGGGAAGCCCAGAAAGTACCAGTTAAACAAGAGACTTTCCCTGGAATACCTGGTGTGAGACCCAATGAGCCAGCACAGCTGTTAGTGAAAGTGAAGTTTTTCCCAGTTTCATAGTTGCTAAAATAACATATTGAGCCAAAGGAATAATTTCTTTAAGATATTCTTCTTTCTCTGTCATTGTTCATAAAGCAATTTTTAAAAATGTCTGGCGTAAGAGAAATAATAATACTACTACATAAAAATAATTATTATTATTATAGCTGAATCCAAGTCCTTGAAAAGTCCTGCAAAGGCCAAATACTGTTTTTTGGCCATTTCTTTCCTGGGTGGTAAGCAATAATCAAATTAATGATTTCAAATTAGTTAAAAATCATCTTGAATGAAACCCAGCACAGTTCCAAGCAGATGGTTAAAAAGAACAATAGAAACTCACAATATATCCAATTGCTAGTTCTTTTAAAACACCTCTGGAAAGACAAAAACAAACCAAAATGTTTGTAGGGTGCTTTTAATGGGGTAGAGTGATTGCATTATCTAGAGGATGTGAGATCTGCCCCATCAGAGAAATCACTGCAGGGGTTTGGTCACCCAACAGCTCCCAGGGAAGCTGAAACAAAATCCTGTCAAGTGGTAGCTGCAGAGGGAAGCCCTGAAAATAGCTCCAGAGTTTTATAATTTGGGCTTGTTTACAAAGAAAATGGTCTCCCCAGGCAGAAAAAAAACTCCCTCTGCCTCAAAAAAGTGGTGGACTCTGCCCCTGCTTAAAATAAAGTCTCACTGGTGAGAGGAGTCCAGGGCTATGGATGGGCGGCTGAGACATTCCCGGAGAGTTCCCAGGAACCAAGGCCAAGAAGCAGAGAGCAGCCAGCTCAGCTCTAGTAAACACTCTTAACCTTCAAACCTGGGTGGCTGCTTGCAAATTGCCTATTGGGAATGGCTCTGGAAATCCCCTGCTTCGGATTTGTGCCCGGGGGCGGTTTGAAGGGTAGTTGGCAGCGGCCTGGAGGGTGCTAGGGACTCGCCTATCTGTTTAACACCAGAGAGGATCATAATCCAGCACCCAGGAATGTTCCCAGGCCCTGATTAATTCACCAGGATAGATGTAGACTGAGAAGAAAATTAAAATGAAATATTTGGTTTCTTGAGAATGGAACTGTCACGTTTCCTGCTTTACAAGACATCCATTACAGAGATGGATGAAACCAGTGTGACACTATTTGCCTGGTTGCAGAACTAGCTGCTCAACACACAGAGGGATCTTTTTAGCAGCAGTGCTAGTACTTCAGAAAATCAGCTTGTATTCAGGATAGATCCAGTACCGTGCGGTCCCAGCAATCTTAATTTTGCCAGCATCAGGAAAGCACCAAATTTATCTGCAGCAGACTTTAATGTGACCTATAGACCGCCTGAGTTGGGTTTCATTGGTGATAATGGCCCAAACTGGGAAGCATCTGTTAATTTCTCCTCTTACTTTGTACATCTGTTATCAGTCCCTGGTGCGATTTGATTTTTGGAAGCTGGATTGCCTTGCACACATAGCATAAGGCTCACTTCAGTCTCCTCCATAGAGTTTACTATAAACCCCTTGATTAATGCACTGAGGTCCAAATCTGAAGAGAGACAATCAATCCAGACTGCTGCTGGTTTACACCAGCTGAAAACAAAGCTTTTAGACAATACATAGAAAGTTGAAGCCTAAGACAGCTCTTTTAAAGATTAGCTGTCAGCTTCAGCAACAGAAAGTCCAATCACCTCCACCGCCCTCGTGTGTAATCTTGTCTGGGTGGGTGAAAGGGAATGAGAGTACAATTGTTTCACCTCTTCTAATTCTTAATGATCCTGCCTTCCCCCAGTCGACCTACGCAGAGACATTTACAGCCATCAAACATACAGACTGCCAGACCTAGGTGTGTTGGGCTGCGCCTCCAGGGATCCTAACCAGATGGTATTTTAGGAGAGGACACAGTTCATTTCAGAGCAATCCGAATGAGCAGCTTTCTTTTCTTTATTACACCATTGCATTTGGCGGCAATCCACCAGAGGCAGATTCTCTGCTCTCTAAGGAATGATCTGCCCACTCTGTCCATTTAACAGGACGTTCAGCTCAGAAAATCCAGTTGCTGATCACACATGTGGAGCAGATGTGCGAGCATGCGTAGCAAAATAAAGAATAAAAAATCCCAGCAGTGTACTGGGAGAAATGTAGCGTAACTACTGAAAAACAGTGACACAAAAGCTCTGATTCTGAAACAGTGGTTATTGTTGTTGTAAGGAGGATTTTTCTTATTACTCTTTCTTAGGGAGAAAAAAAAAAAAGTGTAATAAATCCTTTATTATTTTTCTCTTCGGAGGTCAGGGAGGATTATTCATGTTATACTAATGTGGCTGCTTTGTTCGTTTTCACAGACTTCTCCCTACAAAGATACGATTCTAACTATTTTGACCAGACTATCTTGGGGCCCTACCTCTCAGGAACTGAGTGCTGGAAAACTTCCACTGGAAAAAAAAACACACCCTTTTAAAAGAGAGGATATCAGAAGTATACATCTTTTATCCATGCCCCACACACTTGCATGTAAAGGGAGAGCACCAGCTGTTTTTCTCATGGTGAATAAGGGTTACTTGGGGAAATCTGACTTCCTGTTTTTACATGGACAGCTACATTGTTGCATAGCCAGTTAATTTTGGTTAGGTCAATAGAGCAAGTTTAATTATTGGAACTTTCCTTATTCGCTCAAGCTTCATACTGTACAGAAGAAAGAGGGATTACTAGGAAGTCAGAACTGGGTACAGAAGCTGAAAAGCTCATCTTAATTGCATGGCCCCTGCTCAAACACACAAAATATTTGGGGGGGTTGGGATTTGCTGAATGGTGCAATTTGGACTACAGACTAAATTTCTTTCTTAGTTGAAATTACACTGAATAAAAATCTTATAGCGATATTTTAAAAGAATATTTAAAAAAAACCACCCAAGCCCCCAAATTACATATTCAAGGCACTGAGAGCAGCATAACTACTCCTGCAGAGGTGGTGGGGAAATGGTCCATTTTTCCACAACAGCAGAACTCAAACCAACAAAAGCCTGAACGGTGTCAAACGCAGCGAGCAATCCCGTTCAGTTACAGGCAGCACTATGAAAAACACACCTCTCGAGCCCTTGTTCTCACAACCAGGAGAACTGGTGACAGTGAAACGAAATAGCAACTAATCCCAGGTAAAATTCCCTAAGAAACCAGGAGCATTTCTTGCACTCCATGATATTAATTTCGAATTTACTTCAACTGGAATGCTTAGATTTTATTTTGTTATTTAGTTCAGTGACTGGCTAAGCCCCTTTCCTCCATTTCATATGGTGTTACAAGTTATGGTGGATTTCTAAATCTTGGTCTTGGTTAATGCATCAAAGGACATATGGGCTGATTTCCTTCAGTTTCTCATAATATACATGTAGCCAGCTGTATGTTATTACATAACTTTAGACTTAAAGCAACCAGATCATTCTAGATACCAAGATCTATTTCTGTGTTTTTGATACAGTAATATTACAGTGGGAGAAACTCACCAGTGCTGTTATAAGGAAAGCTTGGTGTTTTGTTTTTTTTTTTTAATTCATATCCTTGTTCTTAATAAACATCCCAAAGAAAAATATTCAACAGCAGCAGGCAGTAATAAAGAGGCAGAAAATGGCAAAACCACAGTACTGAGGAAACCTATGTGAAAACACTGGTTGTGTCTTCCTGGTTACAGAAAACAAATAGAACTGTTCAAAGTGCTTGCCAATAAGGGCCTGCCAAATAAAATATTGTTTTATGAAGTCAGGAAAAAACTAATTTTAAAGGTTATTGTAGGTTATTTGTGGTCACGTCTTGTGTTCATAAAACATGATGTCATCTTGAACCCTTCACTATTTTTATTTCAGCCCTATAGGTCTTTGTCTGAGACACTATCTCAGCAATTGTAGAAATTTAAAAGTTATTGGGAAATACTTGCAAGAGTCTGTTCTACAAATTGAATGGGAATAAAATAAATTAGATACAAGCTAACAGAATGCAAGAACCCATCAAAGCAGCTGCATTTTCGGGGAGTTTATTTACCCAATCCAGTAATTTGGAATGATAAGATCACACCAGCAGCAGTAAATTTGAAATCAGAAGGTTGCAGAGTCACTGTCCCTGATTACTTTTGTTTCAAACTATATTAAACACCACACAACTGCCTGTCATGGCTTCTGATTCTCTGCCCTGCCCCTGCAACACTGGGGGAGTGATAATCATGGCCACTGATGTACCCATTTCATTTGTCACCTTCCGCGTTTTTGGTGGAAAGAGTTTACTCACCTCGTTGAGTGAGTCATCCCACCAGCTAATCTAGTGTATCTAGATGAGCTGCAAACCGATGGAGAAGACAGATGTTAATGAGAAGGTGATAAGGAGTTAAAGACTTTTCCCAGCCACTGTTAAAGCTTTTGCCTCATTTCTTTCTGTCTCTTCTATCTAACATTCACTGGCCTGTCATAATGCCAGATGGAGTACATGGGATTTTTTTTTTCCAGAATCAGGGCTTCCTATAAATGGTTTCTCCCATATGAAGCTACCTAATTAACAGCTGACTCAGGCCTGAACACTTCCTTGAATGCTGTGGCTGCTTTGGGGATTTTTCTTTTTTAGCCACGGACAGCCTCATCTCTGATGCTCTCACTGCTAAAGCAGTTCGTCAGAGCAAAGAAATGCTTATGACATCTTCTCATGTACCCCTTCAGGCTTCTGTGCCTACTAATTTTTTCATTAGAATAAGAATATCCCTCTATTTCTCCTTCTCCTTGTTCCATTTAGGCTTTGTTTTATGGTCGTGGGGAGTGACTTTACATGAACTAACTCTTAAAGTATGAGATTTTAAGGTGGCGGATAAACTGTTCCTTTTCTTTCTGTGGCCAAAGCCTCTGAAGCCCACGAGGCTGCACTGTCCCAGTGATGGCCAAAGCACCCAGCATGTGGAAGATGCTGTGCACTGGGGCCTGGCCCAACAGGAGCAGTTCCTTATGGCTTGGCTCCTTATGGGGATGCACAGAGATGGGCTCTGTGGCATTCCCATGGGATACCAGAGCACGTACACACATGCGTCTTCCTCGGTGCAACTTCTGGCTTTATCATTCTCACTTCTTTTCTTCAAATATGCCTGTCTTTAAATTTAAAGGCAACTCTATGTGAATCTCGGTGTCAGTGAGAAAAGGTAAGGGGTCACCTGCCAAAGAGCACAGGACTCCTATCCCCATGGGAGAGAGAAGAAAAGGCAGTTTTAGCCCCCTCCCTAGCCCATGCTGCTGCAAGCATTGAGCCAGTCTTTGGATTTTTGCAGAATTTACGTAGCCCAGAGGCCTCATGTGCTCTGCTGCTGACAGTGTTGCTCAATGTATCTGAAATGCATGTGGTTTGGCTCTGCAGCCCCCACCTCCACTGGGGGCCGATTTGATGCCTGGGGTCACCGGTGACTTTTAGAGGGACAGCCAAAAGCCTTCCTCGTGGTTGCTGGGGGAAATCCTCCTTCGCTTGCATCTGGACCTTTCAGAGGCTCTTTTCACTATTGGGGTCTTTTCCCTGCACAAAAGAGCTGCAGTCACAGGACAAATCTCACCTAATATATCTTACCTGTAAATGGCATTTTTTCTCCCAGATCAGTTTCTAATACCCTGCTGATGTTTGTTTTTCTCTTTTGCTGCCAGTTGGCATTGCTGGTGCTATTTCCTTGCTGGACTATCATACTCGTGGAATGAATCTCAGGAGCACAGTTTCTATTAATGGCTTATCATTTGTATTTCCTGGGTAAGTTTTCACTCTAACTACAGTTGAGTCAGACTTCTATTCCCACTATCAATTTCACTCCACCCAGGTGTCTCCTACCACCCAGCTTGTAAATATTTTTCTTTATAGTAAATGCTGGGGAATTCATGCTTTGGAAACCAAGAAAGCCTTTCAGACAATTTGGGTTAGTACTCAAAGATTCTTCTGTTCCTGGGGTTAATGAATAATATTCAAGTGCAAAAGAGGGAAATAAACATAGGCAGTGGTTAACATTTGTTACGGAACAAATACTGTTTTCTGCTGGTAAAAATACTTAATTTGCTAGTTTTCCTCAATAGCTAAATCCAAAATAGGGCAAAAATGTGGCATGCTGAGCTACCACATTTGTGTGTTTCTTGAAAGAATCTTGAGGGGTCTCTAGGTACCAGTTGGTTTCATCAGCTGAACTTTTTGATCTCTATCTAGTAACATTCCAGCCATCCAGTTTATCATATTAAAAGTACAATTCCTGAAGCTCTGGACAACAACATAATTTGATTCTGGATTCAGCTGACTTTTCTCTTCCTCCTTGTGCTGTCACCCACGTTTACAGAAGGACTTGAGGGTTTTTTTTGTGGGGGTTCTTTGTGTATTTTTTTCTTCTTTTTTTTTTTTTTTTAACATGCCATGGCTAATAACACCATGCCATGGTGTTTATCATAGGAAGTTGCCAATGACTGTCACGGTGTGCCTCAGAAGGCTTGGTTTTGATGACGTATTCCTGCAACGGGTACAAGTAAGATACTCACACTGCAGGGCTCTAACAAGAAGCCTAGCATTGGTGTGAAAACCAGTTCAGCCACTTCTGAGATGAATTATAAGAACTCATCTTCTGTGTTTCTAACTCTTTCTGGGGGCAGTTCCCTGCAGGGGCTCCTGAAAGTGTACAAAGTGTATAACAGATATTAATTGACAGGAAATGTAGTAGTACTCACCATCTTTCTTTAGAAAAAGTATAGATCCCTTGGAAAAAGGTCCGGTTTGATCCTGCATCTCTGGCCCCATCCCATGGGACTTTTTCAGGATGATTATTACTATCCGATCCACCTGTGGTTATGTCTACTGGTCTCATGAATTGTATAATGGACTTTATTCCCCACCTCACAGTATTCTGTGGGGAAAGCAATTGTTGTCCTTACTTTTCACAAGAGGATGCGCAGGAGCAAGAAACAAAGAAACTTGTCCCCAGGCACCATTTTGGCAAACACAGACCTCCCAGTCCTGCTTTACTGTCCAGTGCAAGCACACTCTCTTCCCCCTGTGGGCTACTGTACAGACTAATTCTGACCATCTTGTCAGGCTGGCCTTGGAGGTGAGCTAAGGATGCAGATTCTGACTGTTAAAGCTGAAATTTTATTGCAGGAGGCACCTGCTGCCTGGTTTAACAAAAGTTGCTTGAAACTCGGATGGATGCTCAGAGAGTTAGGAAGGAGAATTCCTCCAGAGCTCTCACATTTCATGTCTATTCCCATACCTGCCTGTCAACGTTGACAGGAACTCAAACTGGAGAAACTACACACTACGAGCTTTTTCTTTCACAACTGCACAAGCAACCGTATGGTGGTCTCAGCCTTCTGGATATTTGGGGAGTAATTTGAATCAAAACCAAATAGCTGCAATGCTGAAGGATATGGTAGACTATATTTTGAGAAAGCTGAATATTTCTGGAAGAAAATTGTGGCAAGCGAAGCCTCCAAAGCAGAGCACTCCCTCCTGAAGGGCAGCATTGAAGGGAGAAGATGACAGCAGCTTCCTCTGATGGAGTTGAGCTAATTTTCCACAGACCCTGAAGGGCAGTCTTGAAGAGCTTCTTTCCCAGAAAAGCAGAAAATCCTGCCAGGTTGGTGAGGAGGAGGCTGGGAGATGAAGACACAACAGAAAGCTCTGCTGCCAGCTTGAGCCAGTGAGGGGTCTAAATCTGGGACATCCTGACAAAATGCATGGAACTTGCTCCACATCAAAGCTTGACACACAGCCCCTCACAGGCCACAGTCACAAGAATGGCTGCCTGTGCCTTGCTGGTATGTAGCACCCTCACTGCCATGCTATCCTTTGTGAAAAATGTGTAAGAAAAGTTCTCCTTGTAGACATTAGGAAAGGGGAAATAACATATAGAGTCAGAATCATGGAGCCAATGCATTTCTTCCAGGGAACACCAGCTAGTCCTGTGAATTTGGGCTTTTGGCCTTTTTAATTCCCCTTCTGCCTTCCAGTGTGGGACAGCTTGATGAGTGGGAAAAAGGAGTAGCACACAGGACATCTTGATGCAATCTTTTGCTTCACCACTGTTTTTTCTGAATGATTTCAAGGTAGGTCACTATCTGTCTTGCTCTTCAGTTCCCACCTTTAATATAAGGTTAGCTTTTCTGTATCTCACCAAAGTTTCAGGAAGACTCAGCACCACATTTAACATAATAATACATTGGCAATAGATTATATTCATAAAGTGAGCACATCTGATGCCTTTTAGAGTCTTCTAGTAGAGTCATAATTTTCACAGGAACGGTGATGATACTTTAGCCACTCTGCATTTGGTGTGCAAGAGTGAGTCTGAAGGACAGAAGCTGTCTAGCTGTGGTCCTGTTGCCACCACAGGAGACAAATGAAGAGGTACCTTTACATCATGGGACTGGTCACAGCAGTAAGAGAATGACACACCTTCACTGTGAGAAGTGACTGTTTCTGCAGAGCAGCACAACCCCGTGCATCTCTGCCTTCAAGGAGGGAGTTTTGTCCAAGTCTGCCATAAACAACCATTTCACAATGATGTCGTGAGGGCTGATGTGTACAGACTGCTCTGAGGACAGAAATCTTATTGACAAGTGCTGTTACTACCAATGAGTAATAGCTTAAAAATTACACATTATTTATTATGAAATCCTTCTTATTAATATTTCATAAGTAATCAGAATGGGACAAAGGCACCCAAATGTCATTCAATTAATTTGGTTTCAGTAGCACAAAGAGGAATTTAACTGCAGTAGACATATATGTGTACTGTCACGGTGTGCCTCAGAAGGCTTGGTTTTGATGACGTATTCCTGCAACGGGTACAAGTAAGATACTCACACTGCAGGGCTCTAACAAGAAGCCTAGCATTGGTGTGAAAACCAGTTCAGCCACTTCTGAGATGAATTATAAGAACTCATCTTCTGTGTTTCTAACTCTTTCTGGGGGCAGTTCCCTGCAGGGGCTCCTGAAAGTGTACAAAGTGTATAACAGATATTAATTGACAGGAAATGTAGTAGTACTCACCATCTTTCTTTAGAAAAAGTATAGATCCCTTGGAAAAAGGTCCGGTTTGATCCTGCATCTCTGGCCCCATCCCATGGGACTTTTTCAGGATGATTATTACTATCCGATCCACCTGTGGTTATGTCTACTGGTCTCATGAATTGTATAATGGACTTTATTCCCAACCTCACAGTATTCTGTGGGGAAAGCAATTGTTGTCCTTACTTTTCACAAGAGGATGCGCAGGAGCAAGAAACAAAGAAACTTGTCCCCAGGCACCATTTTGGCAAACACAGACCTCCCAGTCCTGCTTTACTGTCCAGTGCAAGCACACTCTCTTCCCCCTGTGGGCTACTGTACAGACTAATTCTGACCATCTTGTCAGGCTGGCCTTGGAGGTGAGCTAAGGATGCAGATTCTGACTGTTAAAGCTGAAATTTTATTGCAGGAGGCACCTGCTGCCTGGTTTAACAAAAGTTGCTTGAAACTCGGATGGATGCTCAGAGAGTTAGGAAGGAGAATTCCTCCAGAGCTCTCACATTTCATGTCTATTCCCATACCTGCCTGTCAACGTTGACAGGAACTCAAACTGGAGAAACTACACACTACGAGCTTTTTCTTTCACAACTGCACAAGCAACCGTATGGTGGTCTCAGCCTTCTGGATATTTGGGGAGTAATTTGAATCAAAACCAAATAGCTGCAATGCTGAAGGATATGGTAGACTATATTTTGAGAAAGCTGAATATTTCTGGAAGAAAATTGTGGCAAGCGAAGCCTCCAAAGCAGAGCACTCCCTCCTGAAGGGCAGCATTGAAGGGAGAAGATGACAGCAGCTTCCTCTGATGGAGTTGAGCTAATTTTCCACAGACCCTGAAGGGCAGTCTTGAAGAGCTTCTTTCCCAGAAAAGCAGAAAATCCTGCCAGGTTGGTGAGGAGGAGGCTGGGAGATGAAGACACAACAGAAAGCTCTGCTGCCAGCTTGAGCCAGTGAGGGGTCTAAATCTGGGACATCCTGACAAAATGCATGGAACTTGCTCCACATCAAAGCTTGACACACAGCCCCTCACAGGCCACAGTCACAAGAATGGCTGCCTGTGCCTTGCTGGTATGTAGCACCCTCACTGCCATGCTATCCTTTGTGAAAAATGTGTAAGAAAAGTTCTCCTTGTAGACATTAGGAAAGGGGAAATAACATATAGAGTCAGAATCATGGAGCCAATGCATTTCTTCCAGGGAACACCAGCTAGTCCTGTGAATTTGGGCTTTTGGCCTTTTTAATTCCCCTTCTGCCTTCCAGTGTGGGACAGCTTGATGAGTGGGAAAAAGGAGTAGCACACAGGACATCTTGATGCAATCTTTTGCTTCACCACTGTTTTTTCTGAATGATTTCAAGGTAGGTCACTATCTGTCTTGCTCTTCAGTTCCCACCTTTAATATAAGGTTAGCTTTTCTGTATCTCACCAAAGTTTCAGGAAGACTCAGCACCACATTTAACATAATAATACATTGGCAATAGATTATATTCATAAAGTGAGCACATCTGATGCCTTTTAGAGTCTTCTAGTAGAGTCATAATTTTCACAGGAACGGTGATGATACTTTAGCCACTCTGCATTTGGTGTGCAAGAGTGAGTCTGAAGGACAGAAGCTGTCTAGCTGTGGTCCTGTTGCCACCACAGGAGACAAATGAAGAGGTACCTTTACATCATGGGACTGGTCACAGCAGTAAGAGAATGACACACCTTCACTGTGAGAAGTGACTGTTTCTGCAGAGCAGCACAACCCCGTGCATCTCTGCCTTCAAGGAGGGAGTTTTGTCCAAGTCTGCCATAAACAACCATTTCACAATGATGTCGTGAGGGCTGATGTGTACAGACTGCTCTGAGGACAGAAATCTTATTGACAAGTGCTGTTACTACCAATGAGTAATAGCTTAAAAATTACACATTATTTATTATGAAATCCTTCTTATTAATATTTCATAAGTAATCAGAATGGGACAAAGGCACCCAAATGTCATTCAATTAATTTGGTTTCAGTAGCACAAAGAGGAATTTAACTGCAGTAGACATATATGTGTATATGTGTATAAATATGTCAGATTGAAGATGGCCTTAAAATATTCAGCAAAGAATGCTATTGCTGTTATTTGACTGAATCACCAATTTTTATACAGATGCACACATTACTGAATTTCTATGTGCTTGTTGTATGTTGAAAATTTTGCTAGTACACACTTTTTATCCTTTACTGGGATTTGCACGTGTAGCAAACAATAAGAACACTTGATGTTTCAGGGATCGATAATGGGATATTCACCGTTTTGTTCATCACCAAAAGGTCTTATTTGTGAATACTATTCAGGGTCTGTGTGATGGAATCAGCCTAGTTCCTAGGATAAATTCAAAGAGAGGTCACATAATAATAGTGTCACACAATGTGGCAGGAGCAGAATGTTTGTGCATCACAAATACGGTTGTGCCATAGTGGAATTCATCAAAAGATGCTACTGATTTTATATATAATTTATCTTGGCATATGACACTGTATGAGAATTGTTCCATTACCTTAATGTCACAAACTCTTGGCTCAATTTAAGGTTGGCATAGGATTTGGGACAATTTCAGCAACATGTCTTAGGAAGCGAGCAATCCATTCAATTTACTTTCCGTTTATTGCATATTTGTAGCCCAACACAGGCTGCTCGGTTTTAAGAGGACTTAGTTGAAGATATATGTATGTCTCCATATATATATATGTATTTGTGTGTCATTACCACTATTGCTTTGAAAGTAAATGGTGTTAATCCCTAGCAAGTAACATCTTGTACAAGTGGCTTGGTAGGATTTCTGCATCTCCTTTATTTCTTTTCTAGTTGACAGAGAATCGTGACACAAAGTAGGCAAATGAGGGCTGCATATTTGTAATGCAAGAAATACTGGGATTTGTAAGATTTAAGAGAATATCTACTAGTAAGAATCACATTTTTAAGTCATCGAAAGTGCATCTTTTTTTGTTCCATTTATTATATAGCTGAATACTTAGCCTGTGGACAGATGTTCAATTTGCAGACAGCTGTGTTAGTTTAAAATGTTACTATCCCCAGCTGTTTGCTACCAGCGTGTTCCTGAAGACCCTTGTCCCTGTAGCTCTGCAAGGCTTTACTTGGGTTTCTAAGTCTGGCTGGGGCAAGGTCATTTGGCTGTAGTTCAAACCATCAGCTCTGGTCACTGCTGTTAGGATGTGCTGGAGAACATGAAGTATTGCTCCTACGGTGTCTTCTGATGGGGGCCCTGGAGTGGCAGCTTCACACTGGTGAACCTTAAGCCTTCTGGGAGCATCTTTGGTTGGCAGATCAGTGCCCTCCAGAAAGGCATCCGTCCACAGTCTCCTACATAAATAGATTGTGGATAATTATCTGCTTCATGGATCTTCATTAGGGATGAGACCTTGGGTATTCAGGGAACAATTCAGGTACCTAAACAAATGTATCTAATACCATTTCAGCTACCTAGACTGTTGCAGTGTAAATATCTTTGATATCTTGGGGTTAAGCTGCCAGTAGACACCTATTTTTAGTAATCAGACTTTTTTCCTCTGTGTTGAATAGCTCTCACTGACAGAAGATAATTGTTTTGTTTGGAGAGCTACTAGAAAGTTTTATACAGCACAGCCTGAACCCAGTGAGCTACAAATTCAAAGATTACTTTAATGATGTTTAAATAATTTGAAATCCCGAGTTCTTTGTGAGGAAGATTCTTAAGAGAGAGCATTGTAAAAAGAATGTCTCTATAGACATAATAAAATATTTCATTATTCAAGACTTTTGCTGGAGGAAGCAAAAATTCCCTCAGTCTTCCTTGTTCCCTCAGTCTTCCTTGGAGGTCTGTTTCTTATAATGTGATATTTAGGAGCAGCTATGAGATATCAATAGTAATGTTTGTATCATTGCAGTTTTACAGAAAAAAAAAGGGTGGGTGGGAATCAACACCACAAAATTTGAATTTTTTTCTCAGTGTCTCCTACATGACTGGGAAAGCAGTGTATCTGGTAACAGTGTCAAACAGAAGTGTATAGTCACAACAGAAGATTCTTGAGATTGTCATATAAAAGCAAATGGCCCCTGAATTACTGGTTTACACTTCTCATATGAGAGATGAGTTAGGTTTTTTTGGCAAAACTCTTCGCTTCTGGGCAGAGTACTCTCTGGTTTGGATGTGTAATGGTGGAATCCTCTTGTTGCACTGTAGTGTCTATCTAAAAGCTGATTAGAGATGTCGATTTTATACCTTTATTGTCCATTGCTTTCTCTATACAGGTTTTTACTATTTGAATATCATTCAGAAAGCTGAGGGATAGAGCTTACCATTTCAAGCAAACGACTGAGTCTTAAGTAAGTGATTCCACATGGTGGTTGGGAAAGAGATTTTATATTAGCCCTTCACTGTGCTACACACACAAATCATGCTTGTAAGACCTCTCCTTTCTGCTTTTGACCTATCACTTTAAATTCAACGTATCTATTTTAGCTGCAATTTAAAACAAACTGTCCCACAGTCTGATGAAGACTACTTACTTTTGGTGCCAGAAAAGGGCATATGTCACAAGAAACAGTCTGCACACGTACTTCACTGTTGCTTATTTGACAGATGACCTTGATGTGAATCTCCACTGGGGGCTGAGGCTGCTCATGTCCATGTTTGGTTCAGGTTGTCTTGTTACTATTTTCTTCCACTAGGGCAAAGGTACAAAGTTCTTCTAATTTTTGTCTCAACACTTCTCAGCACCATCCAAAAAGAACAATTTTGTTTTTCAAGGGAGGAATCTGAGGCCAGAACTCTCACTTACTGTACACTCATTTTCAGTGCTTTACAAAACAAACACCCAGCACCCAGATACCTCAGGCTGTACTAAAATAGAATGAGACTCATGAGGTACAAAGAGACTGAGGAAGCTACTGAGGAAGCCATGTCTGGCTCTCTCTCTGAAATACCAGCAAGAAAAAAGTTGAATTAATATACATAGTCTTTGGGTCCCACATGTTTCTCACTTCAAAGCACAACCATGAAATAATATTCTAATAAATGATACTTATATAGTCCATTACAGAGAAGTGGGCCAAGTCTTTAAGACACATGTTACAGCGTCCCTTCTACTTTAGGCACCACAGGACATTGAGGGATTGAATAATTAAGTCCAACAGAATCTTAGAGGAGTAAGACTGTGCTATTAGGGAGTCACAGATTATGGCTCTGGACCACGAAGGATATAATGGAGTTTTCAATGTCAAGCAACTGCAAATACTTTATATAAAGAGTTCTGTGTATTCTCCTTCCTTCTTCCTGTCCTTTTCTGCTCCCTGCCTACAGACTTTCAGCACTTAAGAGTAAGTACAAAATGATTTTTCACTATTTATATGCAAATTGATAACTCTATGACTTAAAATTAAAGTGACTCACCTAATAAGTAAGAAATTTTTATTCTGGGGGCATGAACAATGCAAAGAACAGAGGAATGCAGCTCTTAATTCATTGTTTCATGTAATGAATATTTTATCATTTCTATACCTATGGCACCTATAAGCTACAGTGTGAGGGCAACCAGCTTAAAGATAGTGTTTTATTCCAATCATAGTTCAAGTTCTTTGGAGGAAAGATATTCTTTTCAATATGCTAAGCTGGTTTTTAAATTTTTTTCTGAGTGCCTAAGTGTTTGAGAAGCTTGAGATACATATTATTTTTCTTAATTTTTCAGTAAATCCATCTTCTCCACAATCATTTAGGATACTTTTTTTTTTTTTTTAATGATACAGTGCGCATGGTGTTTCATACTGTGATGACAACATTAGAGACACATTCGGTGGCTGCTTAAAACTTCACCCAGACAGCAGCTGAAAAGGGCACATTTCACACTATTGCAAAAGGAATTACAGAATCAGAGTGGGCTTCTGACTAGAGTAAAATGCTTCTTTAAAAATTGCCCTCAGAATAAAAATCAGAGGCACTTTTTTAAGGCTTTGTATGTTGTTGCTAAGGTTTTATTACAGAGGTAGAAATTCATGCAGTTTTCTTTGTTTCTTAGTGTTTACTCTGTTTCCATTTTGTTGCATACTTGTGTCATGACTCGACCCCTAGAAATAGCCATATTCTTCTGGGCTTCTAATGCTCTAACATCTTGGCTCTCAAAGCAAACAAACTTATTTAGCACCAAGTTGCCCTGCCTACAAAAACCGTTTCTGAGGGTTTTGTGAGTTGGAGTTGCATTAATCTGAATGATAGACTCTCCTCAGCCTGTTTAGCATTATACCTCATTCAATAGACAGTTTAATGGATGATCCACAGCAGTACATTACATTTTTGAGCTCTGGGAATTACTCTGCACAGCCCAAGATTGGGGACTGGATTTGGTGGCTGAAATCCAAAAGCTTTTTCCTTTTTTTAAGTACCAAACATTGCCTCTTGCCAAGTGGGATCATTTTCCCATCTGTTGAAGGGTTTTCTGCCCTTGGTAACGATATTCAGTTTCTCTGGCTCCTTGAGGCTCACACTAGTATAAAATAGAAGTAACAGAAGTTAGCAGTAATGGCAGTAAGCAACTGAAGTCAAAGGAATCAGACCTCTAGGTGTGAAGGACCAGGACAAGGCCTGTCTGCATCTGGAGTGGCTTAATATAATCTCCATTGTCTCCATCTCCCTTTAATAAGTGTTGTCTCATTTAAAAAAAATGATTGGGAGATCTTTTGCTGTGATGCTTTCTTGCCTAACACACCACCTACCTTTGAAAAGTTGGGAGAGGAGTTTGCTATGATAGGAGCCTTTAACAGCAGTGTTTATTTCAAACCCCCAAGGACTCTTTGAGTGTAAAACCCTGGTTTTCGGTGTGGAGGGTGCCAAGGACACAGCATGAAATGTCCATGAATATTGTCCAAAGGTACTGCTGCAGCTTGATAAGCCCTGACCTTCACAGAGGGGCAATGTGAGCCAAAGGAGAACCGGCTGTAGATGGGACATGCTGGTGACAGCTGAGCTCTGCCAGGCACAGCTGGCTGCCCCAGAGGTGGATGGGGTTGGGACACCAGGCACAGCTCTTGGGCAGGCTGGGATTTGTTGAGCTGCTGAACCGAGTACTGAACTTATCACAGCTCAGTCCTGAGAAGACTATTTTGTCATGAGTCTGTAGAGTTTAAATCTCCGCAGTGGTAGAATATGCATGGAAAAGGGCTAATGTCTATAAACATGGATACCAAAGTTTAACAGATGTATATCTGCAAAATGTACAGGCTCCAAAGAAATTAGCCCAGTTGTTATTCCCCAATAACTGGAAAATGTATTTTTAAAAAAAAAATATCATTTTGTGTGGATATTTTTGTCACAACACATTTCAGAACAGCTGTCATAACACTGGGAATTTACTTCCAAAAATATATTAAAAAAAAAAACCCTCTTCATCTGGCAGCGTGTAACTTAAAAGCAGAGACTACAGTGCAGAGAGGCATAGTCCAAAAGCACATGATATAAAAAACTTCTGGTTATTACTGGGTTAATCAGCACTGTTCTGGAAAGTACCAAAAATTGCATGTAACTGTTTCAAAAATCACGGGGATATTTTGAACATTTCCACTGGGTCAAAGCAAAAATAACTATACATCCTTTTTAGGTGATTATATTCAGGAGACTGGTCTTGCTAGAGTGACTAAACACATCCATTATTGCAATTATAATTTAGTGATAATTACTCTGTAGAATTCCAGTGTTCTGTTACCGCAAGTGAGAGCCCAGCATCCGGCATCTCTAGGGCCTTGGAACGAGTGCCTGTGATGTTATAATTTCCAGACTTGTTACACTTAGTTTGGGAGAAGCTATACCTGCATTGTGTATGTTAAAGAGCCCTCTCTTTGGTGATTAAAATGAAGCACCGTCATTGACATATCAGATCCAATACATCTAATTAACATGGAAAATATGTTTGACCTACACTGGTTAAGATAGATGACTTCCTTACACAAGTTATAAACACTTTATGCCAAAACTTAAAAGCAATTTGTGTTTTACAAAAGTCTATTTAAGGTTCCCTTTCAAATAAAAAAAAAAGCTCCAAACCAGAAAACAAACAAACCCCTTACACAACGCACGACTTCAGAACCAGAATATCAACCCTCTTGTAATCAGTACATGACCAAATCCATTTTTGCAAACAGCATTCCTTCACCGAGCACGATGACTGAGCTGACAGATAAGGCCCAAATTTCTGTTCAGAAAATTGCACAACAGTGTAAAAGGCAAATGTGCTTAAATTTCACAATACTAATTTATTTTCTGTTTTCTAGTTCTCAAATGTGACCCCACATAGGAAGAAGGGAGACAAATATTAGCCACCTAGAAAATGAAGGAAATAACACCTGATGAGGAAAGGAAGTTTCTGACAAAGAGCTGAATCTCTTCTGGGTCAACATGGGGGACAAAGCTGCTTGAGGTTAGTAGAAAACTTTCAGTAAAATTCAAAGGGCTATCAATTCAGGACAACATGTTCTTCATTGCTGTGCAGTGTTATACTTTGTTTCTGTTCAGTTTAGTGGAGGAAAATTAATAAACTCCCAGCAGGCTCTATACAACCCAATCCCAGCCAAGCTGTGGGCCAAATCCCTGACGTTGCTTTCTGATTGGCAGGGGGTGATCTTTAAAGTAATTTATTGAACCTGGTGATGGTTTCAACAGCCAGGAGAAATCTCTGAATGGCATCAGTGGATGAAGAGGCACAGCTGAGAGGTACCTCTCCCCCTACAGCACTTGGTTGCTGACAAACCGCCTTGATGCTACTGTGGCCATGACCAGAGCAGGAGTTCAGACAGACCTATAGCCTGTTTGAAGAGCGCAAAGACATAAACATGAGGTAACAAAACCTTCCCTCTTTCCATATTTTGGTTCCTTTGAATATCTTCATCAAGTCAGAATAAGCCTTGTGTTTGTCTGTTAAGAGGGCTCAAGACGTACAGAATGTAGGGATGTGGTACTTTAAGATACCTTTCTGGCTCTGACATCAGCTTTTGAACCAAGGGAAATGACGAAATAAACCATGTGTCTGTAATCACCTTCACAAGAAATCAGCCAAATACTTGGATTTTTCACTTTCTTTTTCCATGAGGGGCTAGCACCTGGCTGAATAGCTCCACTTTCCATCCTATGGTTCTAGGAAAGAGGTGTGGGGAGGAGGACAGGTTTGTCAGCCTGTCTCTCTTATCTGTGGCCTGGTTTTGCCTGTTCTTGAAATGACAAAGTTTGGCTCTTTCAGTTAATTCCCAGCTCTCGCCTGCACAGCTGCTTGCTGTTACCAAGGTAAGGGTGGGATGTGAAGACAGCAAGCTCTGTGTTACAAAGTGTTTTTTTCTAGGATTTTCTTCTTAGCCTACCCCATTCTTAGTCTCCCTTCCCTGAGATCAGCAGGGGATGGACAACTGCAGGAGGAAGAGGAAGGACTCTTCCTATCATGGCAGAAGGGTTAGAGGAACACCATGCCATAAATAAAGAAAGAGAGTTGAAAAGAGGAAAAAAAGAGCTACTGCTTCTAGTGAGAGTCGCTGACTCTCTTCATCATGCCCTCGCCTTCACCTTATGGGAGGACCTGTTTTTGGCCACCCCAAGTGTGATGTTGATGTTCTCACTGTGGCAAAAGTCAGCCTTGTCTGTACTGATAGAGAGATCTAAAACAGTTCTGCAATAGACCTCGATTTCCAAAAAAATATTGAGCTACAACACTTAGAGGGCCTTCAGGTTATCCAAAAATAACTAATCTTTTTTTTTTTTTTTTTCAAATGTTGATGTGCCTTTGTTCAATGACAGATTTCTGGAGGCGAATGCTACAGAATAAACTAATGAGCCATTTCTTGCAACACTTTCAGTTTGGGTTCAAACCGGAAAGCACAGATCCAAGTTCTACTGCCTTGGGGATTTTTTTTTCAATGTGAGGTTTGGATCCAGCCCACTATAAAGAGCCACTATACATGCAAAATTTTGAGATTGCTGTAGGTTTGGACTTTATCCACTGTCAAAGTTCAAAAGGTTTTGTCTGGGTGTTTTGACGTCGGCCTATCTGCATTTCAGTTTTGGAAAAAAAAAAACCCAAAACAACCAAAAGACACATAAGAAAGAAAATCCCCTTGCAAAATATGCAACTTACCTATCATGTGCAGAAACAATTTCAGGACTCTCAGTGCTCCAGGTAGTTACTCATGCACTGACACCCATTGTTTTCAGTGGGCTCCATGTGTGAATAATTATGCACCTGGGAACAACCATTTGCAGGATCAGGCTGTCGCAAAATAATATGCTGCTGAAAACTTAAAAGGTAGCTATAACACTCGACTGGATTGGTGTAGACTGTTAGCAAAGAGGCTGTCTGGATGCAAGCTATTGTCACTCTCATTTTAAGAAGCATTTTTTTTGAACAGTTACTTTTTTCTACCCTCGATTTCCAGGGCATCTCCTGCTTCCCCTTCTAGGAGGAGACAGCTTGCAAATGCATGTTAACAAATTCAAATGCTACAAATGAATTTTACAGTCCTCAGTGCTGGTTATTCTCACCTCATGAATACAGAAGTGTCTATGAATTTGAAGGATTGTTTTGGGGGGATGATCTCATCTCCCAGCCTCACATATTCTCTAGTTTCGTTTTCCCCTGCAACTCATTCCATGCGCTCAGTTAGCAAGCCAGACTTTCCAGAAAAGGGCAAACTACTATTGCTTTTCTTCCTCTTCCTTTCTTTATGTTTGCTGCTTGTGTTGATCAACTCGCTGTGGGGCAATAGTTTTTGTCCAGGGATAGTAGTTGTTTCTTACGTTTTTAATATTTTATGTACTTTTTATGTTCTCAAACGCAGATTTTTACTATTCCACAGATCAAATAAATCCCAGGCTTTCAAAAATGATACAATAGAAGCCTCAGCTTCACAAGCACAGCTGCAAATGAGGCTTTAATTGCCAGCTTAGGAAAAGTGCTGAAAATGTCTAGCCAGTGAAAATGCAGTAAATTTGAGAGGTCAGAGCAATAGAGAGCATGTCTGTCTTCCACGGGGTATAGCGTATAAGGCGAGGAAACATTCCCTTGAAGCATATTTTATGTGATGTGTGACCAAACATGTTCCTAGTTTTATTGTAGAGATAATGAAAAGTGAAACAATACTTCTTCCTTTCGTTATTGAATCCTCTGCTGGTGAGTGTTTCACCATCTTTACACTGCTTATTTTGTATATTTTTTTGTTTTCCAAAAGTGAAAGGAGAATTTTAAAAAAATTATTCCTGCAATTATTTTTTTTTTCTCTGTGTGAAGCTCAAGAAAACTTTGCAGGTGTCAGGAACTAGTTTGGGAAGTTCAAAAGAGCTGATGGCTCAATTATAAAAGACCTTAATGATACTTGTGTAAGAACTCCTCAAAACTTCCCTAAAGCCCCGATTTCATACTCCTATTTCAAAGCATGGATGTCAGAGAGATTCTCAATAAGAGTTCATCAGGCCTTATTTCACAGTAACAAAACAACATTTTTCCTCCCAAGAGCTTTTCTTGGAAAGAAACACAGTATTTTGTTAGTTTGAAAAAAAACAACCAAAAAATGGGTCATAGGAAAACAGAAAAAATGGAAAATTACAGCCCCAAATGGTTAAAGATTTACAAGCCTATAAGCAGCTGGCAAGAAGGTCAGAAACTGGGGTATGTTACTGCAGTTTCAATAATAGGTGGTATTATTAGTTCAGCCTGTAACTGGTATTCTTATGGGATGTCAAATATGGGATGTTACGGAAATATTTCATTATATAATAAATGGGCTTCTCTGAACTAAATCTCTCAACCTTTTGCAGCTGACTCATCAGTTGTTTCTGAAACATCGCATCTTTGACGTTGCTACAGAGACTGCCAAAAGCTGGATCGAGCAGTGCCAGCTGTTATGGTATTTGTGATATGATTGTATTCCCAAAGGGCACTTGCTTTATTTTAATTTTCACTATACCCCAGTTATGTATTCATTCAGGTTGTCTGCTTTGTGTACTTAAGGGCAGCGCAGTTCAGGAGGGTTTTGAAAAGAAGTGTCTCAAAAGTCAAGACAAATAATTACATTAAGAAAACATCAGCTGGAATTCTTGCTGTGGCTTGTTACCTACATTTAATAACAATCTAAAAGAAAAGGGAAAAAGCAAAAAAAAAAAACCAAAAACCCCCAACCAACACCAGCAAAACAACCCACCGCTGTAACAATAGTTATTTGTTATAACTATTGGTCTAGTTATAACACAGCAAAGATGCAAAAAATATTTTAACGCTGATTTTTACAAACAATAGAGAATATGATAACATTCTGTATTCCATTATGTTATGAAAAGCCTGTGTGATAGTTCTCTCACTCCTTTTAGAATTGTTTGGAAAGGGATAGAAGAAATGGAAATCACATGGCCTGTACTACTTCTGAGTGTCCTACTGAAAACTGTCAACATATAACTGGAATGATCTTAGAGGCCAATGGGCAGGCACGCACTTTTAATGACTGTCAGCCAAAGAAGGCAGAGTAAGTGACATAACATTTTGACTGTGTTGGATCAGTGAAAAAGTAACACTTCATTTTACCATCAGTCTGTGGGATTCATTGTCACAGAATGCCAAAACTTTACACAGGTTAAAAAAGAGAGGAGTTAATTCAGGGAAGAAGATTCCAGCCAGGGCTATTAAACATGAAGGTAAAAACTCCACTTTGAGAACTCCTTAAAGACATCATGTAAGAGGGATGTTGTGTGAGAAATATCCCAACACGTTTATCCTGGTCTTATACAGGAACAGGAGAGAGGAGGGTGCTCTTCTTCCCAGCGCTACCGGTGTGAGGTGGTGTGTAACAGTTCCCAAGTGCCAAAGAAGCTCAATAGCATATGATCACGTTAGTGCAAAGAGAAGAGAGAGGGAAATCATTGCACGTTGGCAGTCTTTGATTGGTAGCTTAATAATTAGGTACTTGATGAGTTTGCTGCTTGTTCTCCCATCCCGTTTTCCTCAATAAGAGATACCAAGGCCTAGGCAGTTATTCTTGCTGTGGCACCAGTCCAAACAGTCTAGTGATGGAAAAGATTTCCTTTACCTCCTTTCAGTTTGTACCTGTACTGTCTTATTACAGTTCCTGGACCTACCTCTGTTGGTATTTTATTGCTAGCTAGGCTTCTGCAGCAGGGGATATACACAGACCACATCAAAGAAGAACAAAATGTTACTTACAAGTGGGAACTACTACTCTCGCAGTAGTAACTGCTTCTCTAACATCTGTTGTTCTTCAAAGCATGCCCTGCGTTTTTTACACTACCTATCTGTGAGCAGAGGTGGATTTTTCCTGAAAATTCCTGCGTCTTAGCAAAGCCAGCAAGGTGTAAGCTAAACCCTACAACAGGAAAACGAGAAGGGAATCATAGATGGGTCTGCATGGGCATCTTCCAGAGAATGAAATGTGCTCTGCAGCTCATCACCAGGACTCCTTGCTTCATTTCTTCATGCTTTTTGCCTGGCTCCCATGCCATGTGGGCCCAATGCATACACTCCATTGAAAATCAAGGGCACAGCACTGATGAAGAACTGGTTTTTTTCTTTTACCATCTGACCACAGTTTAGCCATTACTGCATATTGTTTTCTGCCAGTCCTTAAGAAAGAGATCCAATCAACAACACTCATTCTCCAGGTTGCCATGACTTAGGTGAAATAATTGATCCTGTATTTCTGAGAGAAGTTATTTTCAATAATAATTATCCCATTTGTGTGGTAGCTGGGGAATTGACACGATTTATTTCTCTGGAAAAAAGTAATGGTTGATAAGCAAAGATTTGAAGGTATTATTTAAAATTTCAAATCCACTTTTGCCTCAGACTTTTCCATATCTTGCTGGCTGTTACAATCTTGGTGTTTAAATGTGTTTTGTGGAGCCTCCTCCCACTCCCAAGAAGTTCTGTTGCATTTTTGTGACTGAGTGTTGCCATTCATTGCTTGAAGTAGGTAACAAGAACTGTGCATTCCTTCAAAAAGAGGAACATCCCCAAAGGCTTACTTCAAGTTCTGTTTTGAATTTAAAGTCAAAGTTTAAAATCTGATTATTGCATCTTCTTTTTAAACGTGCTTTTAAGTCTGTTCGCATGTGGAAAATGTTTTCAGTTAGAAAAACATAGTTAATATATTTATTCCTACAAACTGAATATGTGACACGTGGTACAAGAAACCTTTATATCTATGAAAGCTAGCCATATGAATTTTATTGCTCCTGCTGTTCCTTATGTGAGTCTTTGCTGCTGATGTGGCTAAATACAATTTGGCCCATTGCTTTGCAGCAGGCAAGGATTTACGAATGCTTATCCCTTCCTATAGGCTCACAGAAGACCCTTTCTTTACCTATTGATGTTCACATAGGGGCCATGCTCTACTTATTTTTGTGTATTTGCTCTGGGTCCTCTTAATGTCAGTTAGTTAAAAAAGTCTGTTACTGTACACGGTATGGGACAAATTTGTACCTCATTTTAGAAACCCTAAACTTGGTTTAATTCTTTGAAGGTATATGGACTTCAAATTTACGGCAGCAAGATGAAGATGAGAATTCTGCCTTCAATGCTTATCTATTCTGCACAAGCTCCCTTAACTTGCAGAAAAAAGGCTGAAATGAACATTCGGGTAACTGAATGCTATTGATCTTTGTTAAGAAAAACTGATTATTATTATAAATATTGTTGTTATTATTGTTATTATTCCTTTGTGTTCTGAATATATAGAGTTAAGCTGAGAAGGCCATGATCACATGCCCTTTTGGGCCACTGTCTCCAGAAAAACTGGCCAGTGGGTTTATACAGAATAAGCAAGAGGAGTGCTAGGACAGGGGGAGGTCAGAGTCAGGACTGTTTGGATGATCTAATCTTGGTTCCTTCAGCCCTCTTCACTGTGGGTGGTAACCGAGTTCCCCAAAGTGTTTACAGTTGAAGTCATCCTTAGACAGGTGGACTCAAAATGAGTCCTGCCAATTTCGTATTTATTTTCCTTGAATCCAGTTGTTGCTTTGTGTAGATAGATGCTTAGCAGAAACCTCCTTTTCTTGTATCTCTTTTTTAGGATTCCTACACTTAAGTAGCATTGTATGTTGACTCATATTTTTGTTTGAAAGAAAAAAACCAGTGGGAGCTGCCTGGGGTGATCTCAGGACTTCTGAAAATATGCTCCTAGAATGCTCCTGGAAGTACTTTGTAGTGAAGGTGGCCAGGAAGGAGTTCAGTCAACCACCATCTCTCCAGCCTGTCCATAGTCTCCCATCAGCCATACTGCATCTATAACTATAGGACAAACTTGAATTCAGTCCTTCTGTCACATTTATAACTTACATTTCAAAGCCCTTGCCACATTAGAAGGAAAGTGCTTATTACAGGAACACTGGTAGCTTCTTGGGGCTGCATTATGGCTTCTCTGAGAGGGTTTGTGTAGACAAAAGAAACACTGAGCAGCTCTGCAAGGGACTGTTTTGATATAGAACTGTAATTTTAGCTCTCTTTGTATTAAAAGTTGGAGATGGCTCCTACACATTCTTCTCGCTGCCCAGAAGTTAGGCAAAGAAGAGAAAGGCAGTCAAGCTTTAGAGCAGAATAAAGACAATAAAAAAAGGCAGAGGTTAGAAAATAACAGAAACACCATTTGAGAGAAAATGAAAACAGTTGCTACATAACTTGAAGGCATTTCAGCTTCTCAACTGGTTGCACGCGTAGACAGCTTTGACACAAATATTTGCATGCTTAGATTTATAACAAAATGTTACCCACAAGGGTGACATGCGTTATTGTAGACTCAGGCACGGAGGTAACCAAGCCAAAATAGCAGGAATACAAGGCATTCCGGGGGCACATGAGGAGCACATGTGCACAGCTGTGCTCACCCACTCTCCCATATATACACAAACACGCGTGTAATTCGAGTATATGTGCCCTGGGATCTTTCCCAAGCTCCTCACACCCTACATGATGTACACACATATATGTATGTATGAATATGTACATAGAGGCAAGTATTTATGACTGTACATGTATATTCACATGTCCTAGGGCTGGCACTGGAATACTTGCCAAAATGTAAGCCTTTTGAACCCATAACCTCTCTTATTGTGTGGAAGGGACAGCAGTGGCCATCAGTATTCCCAGCTGCCTGCATGTGGTGTTGCTCTCTTTCACCAAAGGGAGAGCAATGCTGCTACATTTTTCTGTCTTTATATATAAAAAAACCCCATACTTTGTGTTGGGGGTGAGGTTAGCTGAGAGGCGTCAGCTGGGAAATTTGGAAAAGCACGTATAATTTAATGAAATTTTAAATAATTTAAACCCGCAAAATGTGCAGGAGGGCAAATAACTCTGTATGTTGGATGTGTTTTGTGATATATGGCTTCCAACATGTAAGTGACTGTGTGTCTCCAGGTTGAGGAGCTCTTGGCAAAGCTGGTGCTGGGTTGGAGGTGCCCCTGCTGTGGCCCGGGGGAGCCTTTGAGTCGGGGAGCTCAACACAGCCCCGCAGCGAGGGCTGGGACAGACACAAAGCACAGCCCCACCTTCAGCCTCCCCAGCTGCTGAGCTCTCAAAATCTGGAGTTTTGTTTCAGGGCCCCCCCCGCCCCGTAATGCTGGGAAGCTTATCTGCTGTGGTTTATACATGTTTTTCTAAGACACAAAAAAAGATTAGTGATTCTGTAGATTGTTTCTTTTTCTCTTTATATTCTGTTTTTTTGGCTTCTTTTCTTGTTTTGTTTGGAGGTGGCCTTTTTTTTTTGGTATATCTATCTCTCCCTTTCCCTTCATGCTTTTTAATTTTCTTTTTTTCATTTGCCTTGCTCCCATAAGGGTTGACATGAGTGAGACTTCTAATACTTAAACCCTAAATTTGAGGTCCCTTAGTAAAATATTTACTGAGCCTCAGAGTCTGGTCTGTTTAAAAATTCCTCTATCATGACAAGATCTTCAAGCACAGATGTCACTATGCTGTTTATTAAAACTTGCTCTTGCAAACCTTAAAATCAATATAAAGACTAGTCATCTACAACCTAAGTTTTACCAGGAATTTATTCCATGAAAAGTTACCTTAAAAGAAAGTTGGGTTGGTTTCATCTCAGCTAGCTTAAATCATCTATAGTGTAGATGTTTACCCCAAACTTGTCACCATAACCTCCTTTTATGGTTAAAATAGTGTGATCGGCACATTCTTGCTGAGACTTTTTTGGCTGATTTTAGATTAGGAGCAATTGCACCCTAGAAGATCGGGTCTATTGCATGACTTGTTGCGAGATGACTCTTACTCCTAAATATTACAGCTGCACAAAACTGAAATTGAAGGACATTGGTAGTTTGAAACCCAATCCTTAAAAATGAGCTGTAAAATAGAATTTAAAGAGCTGGTTTGACCTGATTGCCATCATGCACTTTGATTGTTTTACACTTGCTAACAATAATTTCTGCATTCTCTTTTTGAGTTCCAACACCAGCTACAGAAAGATATAATTTAGCTTTTTCTTATCTATTTCTTGCAGTAAAGAAACATATTTGGGCCCATTATGCTCAGTTTCCTGTGATCTGATTTACTTCTTTAAAATCTTGGGTGAATAATTGTTTACTGTGATTTATCTTATATTTGTAAACCTTTGTCCTGTTAACTTGTAACTTATCTTAATAGAACAAGCTCCCAAAATCTCTCACTGAAAACGAGGTAGGTTACATAGAGAGGTGTGATCATCAATAGAAGTTTCTAACCAGTGGTTTGACTGACGGGTGTCAGGAACTATTCATCTTCTGTGTTTTGCTGGACATCCTTGTTGCTCTTCTCCTAAAATTTTGCTTGAATGGAATCTTTTTTTGAATGAAATCAATAAATTGATTTAAGCTCAAATGCTCCAATATACATATGTGCGTAACACACCAACCCTGGGCATGACTGGAGCTGAGAATGGTTCCTTGTGGTTCCTATGATAGTTTAAAACTGTTAAACTTTCTTCCAGACTTCAAAAAATACTGTTTTTTCCCAAGTCTTTCACAAATTGTATTTGCTATGGCAATGTTTGGCCACATAAAGTATGGTGTCTGCTGTTTGACCTTTTTGGTCAAGCTGTAACAATGGAATTAGAATATAAGAATATGCTGTCCTGTGGTGATGCTCATGGGAGAACCACCACCCGCTGTCACAGCCAGCTCAAGTGACCATGGCAGCAGCCTAGGACTTGGGCAAGGAGAACATTTGGCTCACGGTCTCTCAGATGGAAACTTAATGTCCTTCAGCTCCACCTCTGTGTGAGATGTTAAAGATGCCCTGATTATTAGAGCTGGTTGCAAATTTTCCAGTGGAACACTTCTCTGTTGGAAAATGCTGATTTTACAGAATTGAAACATTTCACAGGAACATGTTGATTCCATTGAAAGTTTCAATGGAAAGCAGACAGGCAGGCTGTCCAGGAAGCCTGTGCTCCTGGTTTCGTGCCAGCCTGGGCTCCCCTGGCTCCTCACTCCCCAGGCAGCTGCTCCTCCAGCTTCCTGACACCCCCACCAGGCCCCTGCCTCGGGAGTGGGGTGGCTGGGGGGAGGGAAACATGAAGTGGGGGGCAGTAGCATTTCTTTGGAAGCTTTCTTTCCTTTCCAAAAATATGAATTCTTCAGGAAAAAATACAATAACTTATTTCCCCAGATGAAAAATTCTATTTTCTAGGCTGATTTACCAGCGAGGTGATACTGTCAGTCCTGTCTTTCTCTTTGCTTGTGCATCAGATATTTACAAATATCGTCTTATGTGGAAAGTACCCAGTACATTCACACTGAAATAGTGATGCAGCTGTCAGTGCCTGAAGATAAGCATGAAAAAGGGCATATTCGCTGTGCAGGCTGTCATCGTGATGAAACAAACTCACAATTTCATCTCTGGGTGAACTCAGTTGTCCCAGTGGAAACACATCAAACAAAACAGATATCTGTCAAAATGGGTACATATATTTATACATATGTAATTTATTACTTTTTTATTTTTTCAAAATTGCTCAGGTGAGCAACTAACCTCATTTTTTCTCATCCAGTCTAGGAAAACAGATTAAAAGAAAAAAAAAAAGTTTAATTAGAAATGTCTCTTAAACATTGCAATACACACCATAAGAATTTCTAAATTCTTAGAAATAGCTGAAAGAACTATTTGTACATTTTGGCTAATATGTCTGCTGGCTTGAGCTTTGTTGTCATGGTCATAACTTGAGTTTAGGATTCTGTTTTGGGGCACGTGTGACAGCCACCTGTAGAAATCCATCGTCTCATCATCGCTCATATATGCCTTAGGCTGTGTCTTCGTGTTGGTGCTATTGGCATGTGCTAGCTAATTGTCTCATTAACTTTATATGGTCAGTAAAACTACTAACACGTAATTAATTGTTTGTAAAGTATTTTGGGTGATTTGGATTAAAAAAAAGAAATAAATAGGGAGGCCATATAAACCCAATGTTTGTTCTGCGTTTTACCACCTGTGGAGAAAGGCACAAGCTCCGAGTGTTTATGTGCACATGCTTACAAGTTTTGACTTGCACCGAGGTGTCACCCTGCTGATCATTTCTGTGCTATTTCCTCAAATTTGGTAGGTGGCACACTTACAGTACATCCAATCAGGGAATCAATAAATAATGAAGCCTGCATATTAAGAAAAGTTTAACAAATAAGTGCTCCTAATGAAAGTCAGCGTTGTGGGGGTTTTTATCCCTGGTTTCGCTGGCAGTCTTGCTTTTGATCTGGGAGCTGTTAGAAGCCATTGCACCACAGATGAAAGGAGTTAGAAAATTCCATATCATAATGCAGTTAGATCAGTAATTCATGGAGCAGGTAATTCACAATGACTTGCCAGTCCTTTGATTGCACACGGTTTATGACTATTAGCAGTTTCCCCTTTCAAATTTGTATGCTTCCATACTTCCTTTCTGACCTCTTTTTCATCATTTATAGTCCAATTTGGTAGTGAAAAAACATAACTGGTGCTCAAGTGCATGGCTGTCATTCAAACCCCAATGCGTTACTGAGCAGTTTGACATTTGTGACTATGAAAAAAAAAAAAACATTAAGCAGGTGTACAGAACACTAACCAGGTCCCTTGAACAATGCTTTATGGGATTCACAACTTGCCTCTAGGCTATAAACCTGATTCAGCCTGAGTTTTCAAGGTAGATTTAATCTTGATATTTACACTCCCAAACGTATCTTGCATTAGAACATAATTGCCATATAAATGACACAAACACACTTTGAATGGAAGGTGACGGGAAGAGAAGTGTTACTGGAAGAGCTTTGCAATGACACGTGTTCTTTGAGGTTTAACAATTATCTGTCCTCAGTTTGTAAAATCAAGGGCTGCATCCTCAGCTTCAGTAAATTGGTTTGCACAGAGGGGTCCTGGCTCTAACATTTTCGTGGTAGAAGTATAAGGGAGTAAGGTTCAAATTAAAAGAAACCCAAAGAAAGGCTGTTTAATCACTTTTAACGTAGTCATCTGCTATACAGGTGTGCACATATCACATTTTATTTCAGTTATATTTCCCAGGTTTCTGGGAACTGATGTTGCAGCTTTACAAAGGTAGAGAGACTTCTACAAGTTGGATGAATAACATCAAGTAAATCTGTTAAAAGACGTTACTGCTTTGTCTCTAAAGGACTAATATAACCTTCAAGTTGCTGAAAAAGGAGCCCTAAAAAAAAAAAAGAATTGCAAAAATTTAAGGACTCAAGTAGGAATAAAACTATAAGTCTGAGAACAAAACAATTCTCTAAGTTGCTCGATTAAAATAATTTTTTTCTACATATGAATATGAAAACTATGCTGAAAGTCCTTCCATGGCCTCCCTCCCACCTTCCAGTAGTCAGTGGGTTAGGGACTTCCTTCGCCAGAGGTGCATCCGGATCACCGTGCTTAACAGCCATTGATAGACATATCCTTCATGAATTAGTCTAATCTCCTTTTGAACCCTGTTATACTTTTGGCTTCTGCAGCATCCTGTGGTAATGAGTTCCATGATTTAATTGTGCATTGTAATGAAAAGTGCTTCCTTTTGTTTGCCTGAAAATTGCCCTTTAAAGATGTTAGTTAGGGGCACTTGCCTACTGTATCTGCTCTCTTTTGTTTAGTAGATGGAACTGGTGAGTCTGTTCATAGTCTTAACTAGGTTTTTGTTTCTTAAGATGGCAAATTCCATAGCTACAGGAGGTAGAAAATGGCATTCTGAGTTTGCTTCAGTATTGATGTATTTAAAGTATGAATAGCAGAATACACAGTAATTCAATTGCGAGCACTTAATTTTGATACTATGCCTGGGGTTGGTATATGGCACTTGTGAAAATTAAAGCAGTAGTGCCCCAGGAAGACTCTGATAAACGTTTTCAACACATGGGGGTGCACAGATGTATGCACATACATTATCAGACTCTTTTGAAAGCGATGTGTGCTCATGGTCCCTTCTGTAGCACTTTATGCAGAAATGCAGAGAGGTTTTGTGGGGAAAATGTGGCAAATGCATGGAAAGTGTGGAACAGATCACGTAGAAAAACCAGTTGGAAAGTGAGCACTGGCAGCAGCTTATGAGCAAAATCAGAGAGAAGGAAGTGCACATTTGACTCTCTCTCATTTCCCTTTCTCCTCTTTTGGCTTAGATGGTCTTCCTAGGTGGTGTCCATGCCCTCCATGAAACGGCTGACACATGGACAGTCTTGCATCAGCAATGAAAAATGTGAGCCAGCTCATGCATTTTGCTGCTTGTGTGATGATATGAATTTATCTTGGCCTGTTTTTTTTCATGTTTTCCAAGAAACAAAAGGTTTTGTTCAACTTCATGAGGGAAAAAAAAGTGGGCTGTTTCCTGAATACAGGGTATTTTTCAGTTTTGGATGAAGGCTTCCCCAGGTTTGCCTTTTTCTTCCTCTATTAACTGGGAAAAATTTAACAGAAGGAAGAAGAAATAGTCAAAAATATTAAATTTAAAATTTAAAAAAATGGAATGTGAAGAATATTTAGACATTTGTTTAGAATCTGTTTAAAACAAAGCACCAAGCCTTACTGAAACATGGTATTTTGATAATTTTTGGAGAAATTATGCGCTAAGTAGATCTTTCTCTTTTTTAAATATATGACTTCCAAATGTAAATGATTTAATTAGGCCTACCAAAAAGTCAATCTTGACTCTTGGTCTGTCCACGTCAAAGCCTTGTTGAACAAGCTGGATGAAGCTCACTAGGTACAGATCAAACAAGTCCCAGTTACTTCCTAACTTGAGAGGGAATTAGATCCTGTGGGGTTTCTGAATTTTTTTTTAGTTCTTACCCAATTTTCTGTTTAGGAGGGTATAAGCTCACTGACTGCTATTATCAGAAGATTCTTAATTTTTTCTTCTCTTCAAAGCAAGCAATATTTGTTTTCTTAATGTTTACACATCTCCTAGCACAGCAAGGCCCAAGTTCTTACCAGTGTTTGAGGCAATTCCACATAAGAGTAGGAGGATGGATAATTTTAGGGGCATCTTGGTGCTTTAGACCTTTCTCTTACTGCACTAAACCAGTTTTTGGGGTCTGAGAGTGCTGGGTCAGAAGTGGAACAGCTGAGTAATGAGCTGCACGGAGAGCTCATTAGCTCCCTATCTTGGGCTCCTCTTCTGTCGAAATGAACTCTTAGTGAAATGTCAGATGAATATCAGCTACCTGAAGGCCTTCAGGTTACTGACATAACACAGTTAAAATTTGGCTCTGGATAAGAAAGAGATCACCTTCAGGATATAAACCACTGGCATCCTGTTAAATCTACTTGATATTTATATTACTTCAGTGGATACTTTCAGGATTGTCTTCTAACAGGAACGTTGGGGTTTTCAATGATTTATACAAAAATAAAATCAAACTATTATAGCCTTGCTAACTGAAAAAAAAGTAAACAACAAAAGAAGAGCTTCTGCAATACTCTCCTTTTTCTCCTACCTTATTTTCCAGCTTTGTCTGGTCTTGCAGAGTTGATGATGAACCTGTTGATGAACATCCTTTAATTTGAATCTACAGGTTTTGTTCTGAGACACAGCAGAATCTTCTCAAAATGAAGCAAAACTTGAGACCAGTGCTCTCAATTAGGAATTTAACATCAAAAGTTGGTACCATTAAGACTTCAATTTAAAACAACCCCAGTGTTTCAGCAAAAAAGATGGTTTGAGGTTTTAATATGAATGGATTCTGTTACAAGAGTTGAAACAAAAGGTAAGCGATGTCTTTTTTTCCTGGGTACAGGAACCTTTTACTTAGTTCAGCAAAGCAACTGCATACTCTTGGGAAAAAAAAATGCCTTTCCTCATGGCAAGCTTAAAGAAAAACATATCCTAAGCCTAAAATTTAATTATTTTTTTTTTTAAGGTAAAAAAGCCTAGAAGGACTAGTCTTCTGTTCAGGGTATTTGGCTGCTCCTTGCAGGTGTTTGGGTTTTAAAATGTTTGGGCAGAACACCAATAATTTGGTTTACAGATTACAGGGTTGTCCAGTTTCCTGCACATTATTGCAGTGTGGAACAATGACATTACAACAACCCACGTCTGCTATTAACCTTGGGGTTTTTTTTCCCTTGGTCTTTTTAGACTGTGTGTCTCTTCACAAAACATTGAAATGTGTCTTGGCCAGTTACCTCAACTGTTTACCTAAGTAGCTACAGGACATCTGTTTCAAGATAGGTTACAGGCACATCACATTTCACCTTCCTGAAGGGGAAGAGGACAGGAAACTTAATTTTGAAGTTCAGCATTGCCAAAGCTTTCTGATTTCCATAAAGATGCCAGACAGTGACATCATATCTACCGTGTGTCCCTTTGCTTTATGGCTGGAACTTCATTGCATGGTGGAAATGTTGCAGGAGAACGATTGATCTTGACTTTCACCAGGGCTGTACTAAGCAAAAGTAACAAATGGTGTCATTGCTGAAGCCTGTGAAAAAATATTTGTAGTCATGGTTGTAGCTGGAGCCAAAGTCAGTGGCACTGAACCAGAACCTACATAGAACCCAAACCTTTCCAAGGTCACATATTATTTTATTTATTTGATTTAACTTGACTAAGTAGGGTTTTGATCATTTAACCATGATCCCTGTTCAAAACAGTCCTGTGGGTTTGCAAGAAAACAACTCTTCAGTATTTTTAAATATAATTTCCATCAAATATAATTATTCAGAACAAATGCTTTCACCTACTGCATCGTGTAACTCCAATCTGTGATTCTGCTCTACTTAAGTCTGTTATAGTGAACGCAGGTTAAATGACCACATCAAATAATTAACAGCAGCCTTGTGTAAAAACAAATACATTCAGAAATAAGGCTAAATCGTAATCTCTAGTGTACTTAACCAAAGCAGCATTTCTGCTGGGCAAATCCTAAAACATTTGCTTTTGGGCCACGACTGTGATAGGCTTCCTTAGAATTGAATCCACTTGCTGCAGGGATGTGTTCTTAACCGAATGGCGTGGGTTGGAAGTGATTATTAGTGATTTTAATTAGATCAGGGCGAGCACTGTAGCACCTAGATACATGAGGGTTTCTTTGTTTCGCAGTTCCACTTCTCAGCCACTCAGTCTGTATAAAGATGTGGCTGTGTTCTGCTCAACACCTGACACATGCTTCTCAGAAATGGCTCCATTTCAAGTGGAAGTGAAGCAATCCCTGTACAGAAGGCCTAATTTACAAAATTACTGAACCCTCACGTTCCTAACGGAAGTCAAGGAGGGTCATTGCTCAAAAACCCCTTCCTGGATATTTCTGTCTTCTAGTGGAGACTCTTTGGGTAGAAAAGGGATACGTGGTACATGTTATGTTATCACATTTTTACTCTTTACGCTAAATCACAGTGAAAATCCTAATGAAAAAAATGAACGAGGAATAGTGCAACTTGTAAAATAAAGCTTTCGCTAAGCACTGCAAGTCTTCCCAGCTTTACAAGAAAAGCTGCCATGAGCCATCTTTTTAATAACTTTAGGAAATATTACGTTACAACTGTTACAAACATATATAAAGGCACACAAAATGTTATGTCAAAGTTAAGGGTCTGACTTTTGTACCTCAAAACTAAATGGGCTTTAACCAACCTGCGTTCATAAAAGAAATGTTGATAGACCCTTAACTCTTGTGAAGCCAGTGATTACTGGCATAAAGAAAAGAAACAACACATTCTGAAATATGTTACAATAAAGCTACATACCATGTAGTTTATAGATTTATAAGATTTAGATTAAACCAGGATCTTTTCCTGTGTTTATCAACAGCATTAAAAAAACCAGAAAACAACCAGTAAGCGAACCTGGAATACCACAAACCAATCAATAAAGTTTAAAAGCTCCAGTGAATCTAACCTATAACAGGTCCTTGTTTGGAGAACATGCTCAAGAAACACATGTGCCTTTAAGAGGTCTTGAAAGAATTTACACCCATGGACCATTACCATTTCCAAACACCCTGCAGCTTTACCAGCCCAACATGTGCTGACTGTATATCACCATGACCCTTTCACTAAAGCTCTTTTGACTGGAGTGCTTTTAATACCCACTTTCTCAGCTGAGCTCAGGAGTGATTTGTTTTACATGCCACATTAATCCTTTCCACATTTTCTGGATGAGGCAACCACAATTCCACTTGTGAGGTGTTTCTAAAACATAGTTATAGGAATAAAGCAGCAGGGTCCCAGACTTGACAACTTCCCTTCGGGCGGCTGACAAAGTGGGCTATCGTGGCCGGTGTTGGAGGGAGCAGTTGTGCCCGGCAGCGAGGGTGGGCTGCTCGCCGGGGCTTAGTCACAGGCCCAATTATTGTTGGCAATTCAGACACAATTAAAACCCTGTAGGGATCTTCGTAGATTTAACGTCCAGTGGACGCTGATGCCGATTAATAAAATCCAGCTCGTCTTTTATAAGCTTAAGATGAAATGCAACAGAGAGAGGCAGAGCTGAAAGTATAACTCGCAGCTCCGTAAAACCCAAGAAGTTTATGCCTCACACCTACGTGATTGGAGGAAAAGAGCTTTTTATAAATGGGCAATTAGTGTTCAGTGCACTGGCTTTTATTATGTGGTAATTTTACAGTTTTCACTTTAAAGACACCCCCAAAAAAATCAAAGGCCAAATGAATTTCTGTTGTATGCATTTATGAGCTTTCTGCATTTATAATGTTAGCTCAATGTTACTAATGTAGGGTTTTGAAAATTTAGTGTTGTCAACAAGGCTAACAGAGTGGACCAACCAATTATAAAACTGTTTTTACATGTCAGCGCTGTGCAGATTTTATTAACAAGTTAGTATTATACTCCATTTTTTATGTGTTAAATCGAACTGTACAAGTAACTGGAGGACTAAAATTATGTTTCTACCCAATTTAATTTATTGCTCTTCCCCCATAAATTTTACTTGCAAGTTCAATGGTCTGAGCTGAACTATAAATTAGAGTGAGGTGAGTCTTATATATAACTTGATTTACTCTGGTAATTTCTGAATGAAGTATCTGAATCCACAGGCTTGTCCAGAATTGTCTTTAGAGCAAATTAGAGCAATGGATTGAAAAAAAGCAGTGGCTAATTCAGATTTGCCTGCTGAAGGCCTTTACGTCACACACTAAGCTACTCAACAAAACTTCAAACAACAAAGTACTAATGTGCATGAGTAATAATACAATACGAGTACTAATGTGCAACCATTCATACCGTGTGGCAGGTGTCACCAGGTGGTGCCATTTCAACCTCCCAGACTCTTTTTTTAAAATTTTTTTTGTTTTATTTCAGCATGCAAGTAAATATCCATTCATGGGAAGATACACTTATTTCTCTCATTCGCGTTATAGACAGTTGCGCGTGAAGGGAGCTGTGTTATCACAAGGCAAGTTTGCTACTTGCCTTGATCTCCTATTAAAATCTGTTCTTCAGGTGCAATTGTTGCTTGTAATCCCAATTTTAGTGATGAGCTGAGATTCCTGAACAAGGGAATTGCTTGCATGCTGTTTGATTATCTCTGCTCCAGGACTTACTCATATGTGTAAGTAAAACAAGTTATACTTCGAATATAACCAGAGGCCACGTATCTGATTTCCCTGATCTGCCAAGACATCTGCAACTGCTCTGCAGGGGGACAACAGTGATGTCTACACGAATTCTCTTTAATTTGCAATGAGATATTTATTGATCTGACTTTTCAGATATGCTAATTACCTGCAGCTGGGAGCTGTGGGCACCTAGCATTTTTATAGATCTCGGGTTTTTGGCCTGACTGCTCCCCTGGGCATCACGGACTTCTCTGCCAGCTTCACCAGCTGTACTTTAAGATCTTGTTGACTACACTTTTACACTTTTTCAGTGTTTTTTTTTCTTCTCTGACTATGCTCAGTAGCACAGAAACATCACCATGTTTTCTTCATGTTGTCTTCTTAAGAGAGAGAGGACTGTAGTTCTGTTAAGGAAGAGGAAAATTGTTTAGAAGAAATGTCAGAAGTCCTTCCTTTCTCATTTAATCCAGATTCGGTATTACGGGTATAGAAGTTCTGTCCCTGAATTCCCTCTTCCTGCTTTGTCTGACTATCTCAAATACTCCTTGAAGCATGCTGGGGAGGAGAGGTATGGGTGAGCCACTGTTTATTGCCAGTAGGACAATGAGGCAGTATCCAACGAATAAATTTTGCTGTCATTAGGGAGTTATTGAATCTAGTGAAGAAAAGAGAGAATATACCACTTATGGCCCTTCCCACCACCGCTCACCCAGCACACGGACCACGTCCCAGTATCACGTGTGACCCGAAGGTGAACATTTGCTCCATGAGGGCAAAGCTGACATGTTGTACCACAAGCCCAGGACCTCTCTGAGTCATTCTCACTGAGCTCAGGTTGTGTCTGAAGCTCTTCCTAATCTTCTGTATTTGAGGAAGACAGCACATGTAGCATCAATCTGCACCTCAGAAGGAACAGGACCACCTTTCGTGTTATAACCAGCCAGCTGGATATTGCCAGCCATGCAGTGGCTATGTTTTCTGAAGGGTAACCTCTATGGTACCCTCTAAAGGCTTGATTCTTCTCAAACAGAAAATGAGAGAAGTTCTGGCAAGGATTCCTGTGGGAACAAGGCAGTATGGCCCTTGGGTCACCATGCTCCTTACAACTGTGCATGTATTGCACTGGACTCCTTGTTCACTTACTCAACTTACATAGAGCTTTGCACTGATACAGCAATAGTCTCCCTGGTCTTGGAGCCTGCTGGTTGAACACAAGCTTGGCTCCTCCTTTCAGAGTACAGGCCTTTTCTTCAGCCCTATCAAATCCTAGAATTCCCTGGGTTGGAAGGGACCTTTCAGATTATCTAGCCCAACCATGAACCTAACACTGCCAAAACCACCACTAAAGCATATCTCTAAGCACTCTGTCTATCTGTCTTTTAAATACCTCCAGGGATGGTGCCTCAACCACTTCCCTGGGCAGCCCATTCCAATGCTTAATAACCCTTCCAGTGTAAAAAATTTTCCTAATATCCAACTTGATGTGCACTGGTTTGACCACTATACCTGTTCCCACAACTTTGGCTCTAAAGCAAAAAGGATTTAATTCCATTAATTCCCTGAGTTTCCACTGACTTTTATTTCTCTTTATTTAAGACTCTCCCTGTAAAAAAAAGAAAGATATTTCGTATACATAGAGGGGAAAAAAAAAGCAACCCTGGTAAGTCCAACTTGTTAAAATTATTTGTAGCCACCTATATCATGATAACATCACTTACTGCATGTCACAGACAATACTGGGCTGTAAATACTATCCAGACAAGTAGCTTTTCAAGGTGATGGTCTAGATTGTGTGATACAAATGAAAACTCTGATTCCTTTAGCAAGACAAGTTCTGGAAGCTTTGAGTGTGTGTGTTGGGTTTTTTTAATATCTGCCTCAAAATGAGAACATTTTAGTAAACAACTTGTTTTGTAGAGCGAACAGAAACATACTTTCATCTGCTCGTCTTTGGAAATTATTACTTATGGGCTTGGGTTGCTTTTATTTTTATTGTTTTCAGTAGCCATTTAATAAGAGCTTTCTAGCTGTTTGTACCTCAGGATACAGATTTTGGTTGTGAAGAAGACAACAGGAAAAAAAAAACAGCCCTTGAGCTTTTTAAAAACTTCAGATAGCTTTTGATCACTTTTTAAGATCCCATATTTGCAAAATGCTTTTATATGCCAGTGCAAAAATCAACTCAGTTGTATTTTGTGTTGGTATATAGTCTGAGCCACAAAAATTGCCTACTTCTCTTTTGCCTTTGGGCAATTTTTCAATCTTAACTAAACCAAGTCCATAATGTACGCCTGCTGGCCAACATTCCAGGTAAATGAATAGCTTTTAAGGAAAAATGATGCTGTTTTTCAAAAGCTTGACATTTTTAAAATACAAGTCCAGAATTGAAACCTTCAATAATTTTTCCATGCCTATATGTTGCAAGCAGAAAAATGTTACACAAATGAATACATCTGGGATTATTTTCAAGCTGTTATTTCCCACTAGGGAAAATATTTAGAAATAAGGCTCAATTTTTTTGTGCTGAAACTACAAAGAGGCCAGCCATCTTGATGCTTTTCCAGATTTTTTTAATGGTTTTCCTGATATTGTATAGTGACTTTACTGCCCTGTTTTGTATGCCCTTATATTCACCAATAGTAAGCATTTATGTTGGGCTTATTCCAGTTTTTAAATCTGTTTTGTGGCATTTATGGCCTAAAGCTAATAAGGACATTCAGTATTTTCTTGTAAAATATTGAAAATACCTTTTACCATGAAAATAAAGGGGAAATGTTTTTAAAATTAAAAAAAAAAAAAAGAAAAAGAAAAAAAAAGTGGCCTAACCAAAGGCAGGAACCACCTTTATTTTAAACTCAGGCAGGCTTTGCCATTGCACTAAAGTATCAAGGTATCAAGGAACTGGTAGAAACTCATCAAGCCCAAAAAGAGCCTCCTACCTGACCTCAGGTCCCTGGGCATCAGAGGAGAGCCCAACAGAGGTTTGGTGGTCCCCAGGTACAAAGTAGTACTACTCACCAGACTAGATGGAAAACCTCTACTTGAAATGGATCTTTATAAAAATGCCAGTTGGTTGAAAATGAAACTTCCCCACAGAAGAGGGTTTGTATGCATTTTTTTGACATGAAAAATCTGGAAGAATTTTTCATTGATCGAAACTTTCCATTTTTATTCTCTTTAAACAATAGCATCCTGGTTCTCTGGCTTGGGATTACTTTGCATTTTGGAAAACAAACCAACTGGAGCATAAAAAAAAATGCAAATAGTCTCTCACACGAAATCTTTTAGGATAAGTACAATGCTGCTTAGGAGAACACTTTTAGTTAAAGAAATATCTTGGGATTTCAACTTGGTTTTTCTTACACCATCTTTTTTTCCTCAGAATTGAGAATGTTGAAGACTGGTTCCCGCCCAGTGTGCATCCACAAAAAAGTGTGCTTTTGGGGACCTGCGTGAGAGCATGACCATTATTGCCCATTTTCGACTGGAATCCCAGGTGCAGAGCTGCCTTGCTAACCAGGTCAGTGACAGAATTATTATCCCTGAACCCCATTTTAAAATGCAAATATCGACCAGTGCTGGCGGGGTGATGCTCAGGACCTGCCCTGCTCCCCGCTGCATAAATGCATGGCAATCCCCTACTCAAGCGGCGGTGCTTCCTCTCCGCTTATGTTTTCTCTGTATAATAGAGGGTTAATTTGAATAAATGCCTTATTTACATTCACCACGGTAAAAAATTGCCTACCAAGACCCTAGGTGCCCCAGCATGCTGCTCGGTGAAATCACGGTAACATTGAAATCATTATTCTGACAGGAACCCAGCCAGCCAGACGCCTACAGAAGCGCTTTTCCTCTCCTTCGCTCTGGGAAGCACGGCCCGCAGCCCTCTCCAGAAAGCTCTCCAGCTCCCCATTCATTTATTTATTTGCTGCATCGCCAGGTCACTAAATTCTGGTTTCTGCGGCCCCGGGATGAGGGGGGAGAGCCCTGCCAGCTGCCCCCTCCCGCGGAGCCAGCGGTGGAAGGCGGGGGGGGGGAGGCAGCTGCAGCTGGAGCTGAGCCCTCTCCCCAGGGAAGGGGGGCCACGGCCACACATCCGACACCACCGGGGGCTTCCTGGCCAGCCACCTCGTCCCACTGTTTACAAGGAATTGCGTGTATTTTAGAGGAAAACGGGACGGTCGCTGGCCTGGGTCTGCTCCCGCTGCTTCATGCAGGACACGTAGGATTTGGGTGCTGGCCTGCTGCTTCATGCAGGACACGTAGGATTTGGGTAGAATCGGGGCTTTTTTAAAAATTTTTAATTTAAAGTGTCATTGCCCTGCAAAATAGGAAAAGGAAGAAGAAAAATGCGTCTACAGTGAGCATCACTCTGACAGTCACATCACCTACAAGGCATTGCTAGCCAGTAGCTAATTATTACCCAGCTCTCCTCCCACCCCTGCTTATTAGGAAAGTTTGGATGTTAGTTCCCGTTTGCTGTTCAGAATAGCACAGATGGAAGGAAATGAATATGCCATTTGCTTTTTGTGACCTCAGGGGAGTGGAGCAAAAAATGGATGTGAAAACACTGCCAGAACCCTGAAAGTTATATTCTCTCATTCATTAGTTTTCCTGCTTCTCTATTCCATATGCCCTCCTTTCCTTCAGCTCCATGGAAAAGTATTGACGAGCCAAACGAGTAATACAATTAGAGCTTATGTATGACCTGAATGGTGCGTGTGGCTTGACTGGCCTGTTAGCCAGGGTGGCTGCTGTGCTTCCAGAACTGCTGAGAATAGCATGGACTATGGGCATGAAAGCCCACCACAACCCTCTTTACTCTCCAAAACGCCTTTTGACGTATTATTTGTGGATTAGTGCATGTGAGCCGTTCAATAAAGCAAGAAGTCATGATGAATAAACAGAAGGGACCAGATTCTTCCTAAGGATGTACACATGGTTCTCATTTTAAGGCCTGAACCAATCCACTTAAGTTAATGTAAATCCTTCTCTTGACTTCAATGGGAATCTAGCCTTTCTGGCTGGCTCTAGTAAAGGACTTAGGCACCTAAGACAGGATGTAGGTGGAACAGTATCCAAAAGTGCTCTCCAGCAACCCGTGCTTGGCTGCTGCCTAATCCTGGAGGCGCCTAGTCCTGCAAGGCACCTCCCTTTTCGATTTTCAAGTTCTGTAGGTGACAGCAGTTGTCCAGATCATGTCCAGATCAGCCTGGCCTGAGCAGCTCATCAGTTAGTTCTTTCCTCTGACTGGTCTAAAGCCAGGAACTAAGCAGAAGACGCCTAAGACTTCTGAGGGCCACATCTGGCAGGTGTTTTCAGAGCATCCTACAATACACTGATGGATCAACTGCTCTTCATATCACTCTGCTTTAATACTACTATGCCAAAAGGCATTTCTTCCAAACCAAATCTGAGAAGAACAGAACGCTGCTTTTTTGTGAAAGCAAAAAGAGGAGTTTGATGTTTGTTTATCCAAGGTGTCTTCACATCCCTTGAATAAACGTTTGTTTATTCAAGGTATCTTCACGTCCCTTTTCTTCCTCTCCTATGTTTTTAAAGGGAATTTTTAACCCAGATTTGACAGGGGTGAAAAACAGTCACCTTATCATCAGTCTTATGCCCAGGAATATCCGGGTTCCCTAAATCCCATTGAATGGAATCTATGTCAAATGATTAAATGCAGATATTTTTTCCCCACATCTAAGTTTGGAAAGAAAGCCTCCGTTCTATATTAAGATTGCCGCTTATTAACAAAAAGGAGCACTATTTGCAGAAGTAGGCTGTTTTTTGCACAGGTTAAGCGTGGTGCTTTTGAGGCACAGAGGAATGCTGTGTGTTATATGAACACTGCAAGGTGGAAGTGTTAACTCCGTGTCAGACATTTGGCAAAATAGAAATATAGCAACAGAAATAGAACATTTTCAACACATCCTGCTTTGAAAATAAAATAACTTGGCTTCTTAGTGGTATTTTTTCATTAAAATAGGGGCTTTGCTGCAGCATTTATGTGTCAGGAGGAGCCCATTAGTCTATGATGATATTCTTTTTCCATTGACATTATCTTTTAATTATATCATTCTGAGCCACGTCGCTAGTGGAGGATCGATTTTTACAGCCCAGTTTACATATCGCTTCAGCATCTAATCCTGAGGAGGTGTTACACACTTTGAGGTTTCTGCTTCCCTTTTTTAAAATAATTTGGAACTCATGACTGCTTAAAAAGGCATCAACAAAGGTGCCTGTCTTTCCTTTGAAGTCATTTTTTGCGGAAATCACAGTCACTGACCAAAAGGTTTCAAAAGATTAAATTGTGCTTATTTTACGACATTTTAAAACAGCAGGGTTAAATGCTGGGCCAGCTGCCAGGCAGTCAGCAGCACCCATACTTTCATGTTCAGCAGCCAGACACATCTACAGCAGTTATTTCTGAGTAGTTATTCCTGAAATATGTCACTCAGAACAGCAGAGGGGTTTTAAGATTTGCGTGCTTTGATGACGGGCTAATGAAAATGTATTTTATATATATGCCACGAGTGTAATGAATTTCAGAGGTAAAAAAAGAAAAAAAAGAGAATGTAGTGGGCAAATTAGATATTTGTAATTCTCTTTGTCAACACTGGCTTCTCCCCACGGTTGGAATCAACTTGGAGAGCCACAAAATCATGGATACTGGACACTCGTGTCCCATAGTGCATTATCCACATGTGGCAAAACACTTCTCTTTGCTGCTCGCTCCTTTACCCAGGGGCTGGAATGGACTGAGGACCAGTTCAAACCCCCAGAACTGCTCAGAAAGGGAGACACAAATCTTGCCATCATCTTTGGTGAGGAACCAGAGGAGAGGGAGGACGCTCACACGGTGTCTGTCCTGGGCAGCAGCACTCTGGGCTTAGTAGATCTTTTTTGAAGTTCAGCTCTGTTGCAGTCAGGAAGTGATCTGCTCCATTTTATAAATTTTCGTTCTGGTCTTTGCTTTCTAATCCTCCTGTGCTGCCTGGTTTCCCTTGCCTTGGTGTGGGGGTTTTTTGTGGTCTTTTTTTTTTTTTTTTCATCTGCCTTTTTCCATTTTGAGGACTCCTGGGCCAGGCTCCCTGTGCTGGTTTCCGTCACTTTGTATTGTGCAGGTGTTGCAGAGCACGGGTTTAACTGGCCCCTGGGGGATGCTCCCCGGTGCAGGGAGCCGTGCAGCCAGAGCAAGGAGGTACAAATGGCTCTTGTGCCAATTCTTCTCCCCGTCCTGGCACCGGGAGTGAGGGAGAGACCCACAGAAGAGTGTTCTCAGCTCTTACTGGGCGCATCTCGTGGACCAAAATGAGCTGGGGGTAATCAGGGTGTACTCAAAATACATAAGCTTATCCACATTCTGCTGGGGCTGGGGCTGAGACGGGAGTCGCCGCCGAGTTGTGTGACCATAACCCGCTCCCCATCTCCTGCTCTGTGAGTGGATCTTGGCACAATGCGGAATATGGGCCTTTTATTCTTGTCCTGCTGGCTGGATGAAACCCCACTGTCTACAGATCAAAGGGGTTTGATGGACTGCCAAAAATAGTAACCTATAAGTAAAACATGTGCTCCATTTATAGCGATCATTTGGAAAGTTTCCTGCTACTGCAGAAATGCAGATTACATTGATTTACTGTCCAGTACTGCAAAATACTGAGAGGCTTTTCAATGACTTCTATTGTATGCATTTGCAGAAGGGCTGGGGAGATTTCTTCTTCCTTCCTTCCTTTCCCCTTTGGTATATAATACATAATCATGTGAAGTACATCTTTCTGAGTTCTTGCATAGCTTTAGTGAAGTGGGTTAATATCTACTCAATGCTTTGAAAGACGTTGTCACCTGAGCTGATGTCTTAGCCTTTGAAAAATGAAGTGTGTCTTCTTTTGATGTAAGGAACATCTCTCCGGTATTTATGGAATCATTTTATTTTACCTCTCAGTCCACAGACTTTCTGTTACCTATGGAATACGTCCTGCATGTTGTTTTGAGGCACTTGGATGGCTTTTGGGGGAACAGACCAGGGCTTGACATAGCAATCAAACAGGAAGGTACACATGTGGATGGCCACCCTGTGTTTTGAGCACAGGTCTGAATCTGCAATTGAGCCTGTCTGTGCTGTGGCCAACACACCCTTTCCAAGCCCTGTCCATGTTCTGGACAAAAAGAACTGCTTTCTGAGTCCTTCCTAGAAGGGTCTTAATACCACTGAACAGGCACAAAGGTGCTGCATTTATAGACAGCCTGAGCTCAGGGTGTTGTTCCAACAACTGCTACGTTGGGCAGTATGAACTGATGGACACACAAGTAAATCGTGGAATATAGAATCATAGAATGGTTCAGGTTAGAAGGGACCTTAAAGATCATGGAGTTTCACCCCCCCTGCCCTGGGCAGGGACACCTCCCACCAGACCAGGTTGCTCAAAGCCCCATCCAGCCTGGCCTTCAACACCTCTGGGGATGGGGCAGCCACAGCTTCTCTGGGCAACCTGTTCCAGTGTCTCACCACCCTCACAGCAAAGAATTTCTTCCTAATATTTAATCTAAATTGCCCCTCTGTTTAAAACCATTACCCCTCATCCTATCACCCCACTCCCTGATAAAGAGTCCTTCCCCATCTTTCCTGTAGCCCCCTTTAGGAACTGGAAGGGGCTCTAAGGTCTTCCTGGAGCCTTCTCTTCTCCAGGCTGAACAATGCCAACTCTCTCAGCCTGTCCTCATAGGAGAGGTACTCCAGCCCTCTGATCATCTTCCTGGCCCTTTGCTGGACTTGTTCCAACAGGTCCATGTCCTTCCTGTGCTGAAGAGTCCAAAGCTGGAGTCTAACAGTGCTATGTCCTCTGCTGGGCCAACCTACACAGATCTAGTCTCTAGTATTAACCAAATAGGACTGTATATCTAGGTTAAAAACAAGGCCAGAAAGAAAGGAGAGCATCTATAGCTCTTAAGACTCACAAGAAAGCTTGTTATTCCATGTATTCATACATGTATCATGAAAAAAGTAAATTTACTGAAGAGCTTGCTAATGTTAAGAAGAGAATGAAAGCTCCAGAAATGAGCAGTGACAGTAAGCAGTGGCCTACAACCTTTCAGCCTGTTTGCCAACAATTATCCTCTTCGGTGGATGACAAAGAAGATGAACTTGGGCCTTCATTTCATGACTCCTATTAAGGAAGGATGTCCTAATTTTCTCTCCAATAATTTATATTCCTAACAGTATTCAGAAAGGCCTCTTTTCCCTTCCTGGTTTTATTTTTCTAAATCCTTTTCCTTCAGACCCTAGCTGCTAATAGGCACCATAAGAGTTAATTATTCTATCTCTGGATACTATTAAATTCACCCCAATTCACTCCTCTGCTTCCCGTCTGTTAACGTCCTAAGGATCAAAGCTCAATATAACTATTTTAGGCCAAGAGTTCAAAATGCTACCATTCATATTATAACTTAACAGGAAAGCATGAGTTACTTTTCCTCCTAATAAATCATATCTTTTTGAGTTATGTTGGTTTTTTTTTTTTTTTTTAAACTGAAGAATTAATTCAGTTTTTCCTATTTTAAAGCCCTGGGATCCTAATCTCAAAGATGACATCAATCTGTTTTCATGTATCCATTATGTGTCAATTACTTGAAGCAGAAAAAACATAAAATTAATCTAAAAATACCGAGTGAGAAAAGGGCAGACCCGTTTCAGAAAGAACCACGGGTTTAGAGTGGCAGGGGGAAAAAAAAAAAAAAAAAGAAGCCTTTCCTCAGCTATTTTTCCTTTACTTGTGAATGACAAAGACATTTTTCTTTTAGATCTCTGCTGAATTCCTAGCAAGTGTTCCCAATAGCCACTCCATTCGCAACCTGAGGATTTTGCACGGAAGGGGTTGTTTTAATTAGCTCTTAAATGCGATATCCTCGGCGATGGCTTTCAGAACTCTCTGCCTCCTCCTCCTCCTCCTCCTCCTCCTCCTCCCAGCCGTGTGGGCCGAGCGCTGGGTTTTGCCCTGGAACCGTTTGGATCCCGATGGCAGCCAATCTGCCCTCCACATTGCGCCCCGCTAACGCCTTCCACATTGCCTTCGGGAGGAGAAATACCCCCCCCGCCGTTCCCGCGCTCCCCACGCGCGCTCCCGCCACCGGCCACCGCGCCCCCTAGCGCCCGCGCTCCGCACCCGCCGCCGCGGCCCCCGCTGCCGCCCGCTTAACCCTCTGCTCCCCGGCTCTTCCCAGCCTTCTCCCTCCTTCTGGCCCAGGAATGTGGCGCTCCTGCCTTAGGGAGCGGTGTCCCGCGTGTTTTCCGAGCTGTGCGGAGGGTCTGCGCGGTGCTGAGCATGGCGGGGACAAAGAGAGGGGCTCCAGGGGGGTGAGCAGCCCAGTGATTGCGGAGAGGGTATGGTTAAAGTAGCAGGAGAAATCCCACCTGGAGTACTCCATCCAGCCTTAGGGTCCCCAACATTAGGGAACAAGTCCTACGAGGAGAGGCTGAGGGAACTGGGCATGTTTGGTTTGGAGAAGAGGAGGCTGAGGAGAGCTCTACAGCTCTCTGACTCTGCCCTCTACAGCTACCTGACAGGAGGTTGTAGAGAGGTGGGTGTCAACCTCTTCTCCCAAGGGAATAATGACAGGACCAGAGGAAATGGTCTGAAGTTGTGGCAGGGCAAGTTTAAATTAGATATTAGGAAGAATGACTTTCCTGAGAGGGTGGCCAGGCACTGGAACAGCCTGCCCAGGGAGGTGGTGGAGTCACCATCCCTGGAGGGATTTAAGAAACGTGTAGTTGTAGCACTTCAGGGCATGCTCTAGTACCTGAGGTTGTTGGGTGCAGTGATTGTTGCGGTGATGGGGTGTTGTTTTTTTTTTTGTTTTGGTGCTTTTTTTTTTTAAATGGTTGGACTTGATGATCTAAGGTCCCTTCCAACCATGAAGATTCTGTGATTCTGTGATAAGAAGGACATGGACCTGTTAGAATGGGTCCAGAGGAGGCCATGGAGATGATCAGAGGGTTGGAGCACCTCTCCTATGAGGACAGGCTGAGACAGTTGGGGTTGTTCAGCCTGGAGAAGAGAAGGCTCTGGGGAGACCTTATGGCCCCTTCCAGTCCCTAGAGGGGCTACAGGAGAGATGGGGAGGGACTCTTTATCAGGGAGTGGAGCGATAGGACAAGGCGTAATGGTTTTAAACTGACAGAGGGGAGATTTAGACGAGATATCAGGAAGAATTTCACCAGCAGGTAAAATGACTTGAGGTTTAGTTTAAATCACTGCCCCAAAGTACTTATTTTCATGTATTTATTCTATTCATATTAAACTGGCAGAGGGGAGATTTAGATTAGATCTCAGAAAGAAATTCTTTGCTGTGAGGGTGGTGAGACACTGGCCCAGGTTGCCCAGAGAAGCTGTGGCTGCCCCATCCCTGGAGGGGTTCAAGGCCAGGCTGGATGGGGCTTGGAGCAACCTGGTCTGGTGGGAGGTGTCCCTGCCCAGGGCAGGGGGTTGGAACTGGATGATCTTTAAGGGCCCTTCCAACCCAAATCATTCTCTGGTTCTTTGATTCTAAAAAGTGTATTAAAAGCCCAGGCTCTGCGATTGCATGTCTGTGATACTCCAACCCTTCCATCAGTGGTGTGAATTCTTCCTCAGAAATAGGGCACTGGAGTATGAGTGTAAGCTGAGGGCTTGCAAATTCCTAATTAACGATTCCACGCTGCTTGCAAAGTGTTTATCCGCGTCAAATACTTACCTAAGTTATGTTGTTTATAAAAAGACTTCAGGTAGCTTTCCTCTCAGCTCCCACAGAATGCCCTCAGACGGAAGTCAAACACTTTGCAGGGGTAAACAGGCTCTTTTGAGGCAGCACTGTTCCAACCCTGGAGCGTGGCTGGCACTGGCTCCAGCTCAGGGACCCACACGTCCTCCTCAGCAGCCCACCACACCAGCCTCCCTCCCCTCCCAGTTCCACCCACAGCACCAGCCCTTTCCTTTCCCCCTTTTAAGTCGATGCCCAGGACTTTTTTATTACCGTGTAGCCCTACTCAGCTGTACAGCCTCAAGAAAGCGCATTTTCTTTCCTTCTGCTTAGAGTTGTCTTTATCAGTAAAACAAAGCTGGAGCTTGAAGTTCAGGGGGGTGAAGAGATGACGGGAGAGGGGAATAACCAGCTGTGTGTATTCTGACTGCTCATTTAAGGAAAGGCAAGGAGAGCAGCCTGGCTGCAAAAAGGTAAAATTTTACAGGCTATATCATAAGGTTTGGATGTGAACATAGGTACACAATGCTTCTTTCACAGGATTCCTGCTGTAAACTTTGTCCTTTACTGGGCGATTCAATCCTCTGTAATGAAAAAGTTGCCCCATTCTGAACTTTCCTGACTTTTTTTTTTTTTTTCCTTTTCGAAGAATAGTAATAACAGAGACCAAAACAAAAGAAAGAAGAAAATGAAAAGCCATGGTACCACTGGGATCAGCCATTCAAAGGATCTGAAGCTTGGCCACAGCCTCCACAGCTGCTACAGAGATGCACTGGATACCGCGCTGCAGTCCCCGTATGGTTAATTCACACTTCCCTGGGAGGTGACCTGTCCGGCCTGTGGACAGACAGGGCAGTAAGTATGAAGACACCTGACTCCAGAAGCAGTACAGATATACTTGTATCATCTATACTCCCTAGTTCAGAGAGGTGCCATATTGAAGCATCGGTTCTTTTTCCTCTCCATCTGATCTGGTCTCCCGGGTTGCTGCACTGTCTATGTTTTTGGCTGGCCAGGGCACCTCACTCGTGTTATATGGCCCTAGGTAATGAAATCATGAAAACACCAGGAAATAATAATAAAATCATAGAATGGTTACAGTTGGAAGGGACCTTAAAGATCATCAAGTTCCAACCCCCCTGCCATGAGCAGGGACACCTCCCACCAGACCAGGTTGCTCCAAGCCCCATCCAGCCTGGCCTTGAACCCCTCCAGGGATGGGGCAGCCACAGCTTCTCTGGGCAACCTGGTCCAGTGTCTCACCACCCTCACAGCAAAGAATTTCTTCCTCCTATCTAATCTAAATCTCCCCTCTGTCAGTTTACAACCATTACCCCTCATCCTATCACTACAGTCCCTGATCCAGAGTCCCTCCCCATCTCTCCTGTAGCCCCTTTAGGGACTGAAATGCCACAGTAAAGTCTCCCCGGAGCCTTCTCTTCTCCAGGCCGAACAACCCCAACTGTCTCAGCCTGTCCTCATAGGAGAGGTGCTTCAACTCTCTGACCACCTTCATGGCCATGGTCTATGTCCGTCTTGTGTTGGGGACCCTAAGGCTGGATGTGGTACTCCAGATGGGATCTCGCCAGAGCAGAGTAGAGGGGCAGAATCACCTCCCTTGACCATTGCTGTTACGATTCCAAAATTTGCTACTTCTCTCGGAGAGATTATTTATATTCTCCTTCAATTTCCTTCAATAAGCATGCCTGCTTTTTTCTAGATAATTTTTGTGAGGTATGCATGTATTAATGCATGCGTGCATATAAATTGCTCCCTAAATTTTTAAATAGCTTAGGACACTCTGCGCTCATCTGAAATCCTGACTATGTCAGATATGCACACAGGCTCCTAGAAACTTGTGGGTCCATGTTTTAATGTTGAGTATCATCACACAGCTTGAAAAACACCTACTTTCCAAACAAAAATTATTATATCTTACATACACAGATTCAGGAGACTGTAGTAGGTCACTGTGATTCTAGTGATACAACCCCAGAAACACAACCTGAAACCTAGAAAACTGAAAAGTGTTCCATCAACATATCAGTTTATTGCTAAAGCAAGCTCATATTCCAACCAAGATAATATGAAAATCAATATACCCAAGGACCGTAATCTTTTATGAACTACTGAGTGCTTTAAAACACAACAATGTGCAAAGTCTTTGTGCAAATTGGGTGCCATGTTTCTCTTTTAGAAGCTGAATATTATTATTGTGTGATGGATATTAAAAGATTCAGTCTAGGAAATGCAAAGCTGACAGATGTGCACCAGCACAGTAATTTCTAAAAATGCAGGTGATGAACAAAGAGCCCAGGATATGTGTTCCTCAAATATATTGTACTTGATGTGTTGTATGATAGCTGTTAGATATTCTTAAAGAATTACTTTGTAATTGCATTCTCACAGGATGTTCTTTTGTTTTTCCAAGGAATATTCCCCAGTGTTTCTCTTTTCCATCAGATGCCTCCAGCACGACCACAGGAAGCCATTATTTCCCCCTTACCATAGAAGAATATGTATCAACATAGGACCCATGCCATGCTGTTAAACTAACGATGGTTCGGTAATTTATTTCTCTCTTGTTTCTCTCTTTCCAGTGGAAATACCCGATCCAAACCTGACCAAACTGACTGCAGACATTTTTGTTGACTTTATGGGCTTTGGTTCAGACTCTGTCTGTGATACAAGAGAGTCAGCCGTGCAGGTCGGGAGTGTAATTCCATCAAGGACTTCTGGTGACCTCATAAACCATGGGAGCTGGCATTCACTTTAATGGGCACCACGTGGTTAAATTCCCATGCATCATTTTGAAAATGTAGGGCTTCATTTGATATTGCAGAAGGTTACCAGACCTACCATGTCAAATTGTTTCTCTTTCTTCTAAAGGAGCCACTAGCTTTATGTTACAGTCAGTCCTCTTTGGTAGCAAATGAAATATGCCATTCTGGAAAATGAGTATTTTCTCTGGCATAAATGAACTTGAAAAGTACATTTCATAGAAAAGCACATATTTGGGTTATATTCTTTTAAATAAACTTTCTAAAAAAATGGCAATAAATCCAAGGAAAGGTGTGGTTTGTGCAGCGTTGGCTTTGCCTGCAAATTTTAAAGTATGAGACATTTTTAAAAAATTAATTGTACATTAGTTAGAAAATATAGGAATGGAATGGTTTTGAGTCAGTTGAAAAACGAGACCATATTAAATCTGGTTTAAGTTAAACTAGATAAGTTGGTTCAGATTGCTAATGTTGAATGATCTCAGATAAAAGTTACTTTAACTAAAGCAGTTTAACTGTATTCAGTACACCAGTTTTAGGACATCGTTGTTAGGAATTTCCAGGGGTTCAATAGGTTCATTTGAAGTTTCAATTTGTGAAATTTGTTCTATCGCCTTTGTGAGGCACTTGCAGATTTTCTCTTGCCTTCTCTCAACCTGGATTTTGCCTGCTGAAACTGTGATTCAGGTCAGTGTGGTAACAGAGACATAACGTAAGTTTTTCAGCTTGGCTTTTTAATCATATATGACACCACTCTATAGCAAGGAGATGCTCTAAAAATTGCTCATTGTGATGAGTGCATACCAGGAAAGGACCTGCCCTCCTTAATTCTGAGACTACAGACCAGTGAACTGCCTAATCTCTGTTTTGCCCTCAACATTTTAAGTAATTTTACTGCTAGCTTGGTCCATAAATAACAAAATCTTTTTGGCATGGCTAGATAATATTCCTGAATTAGATACATACTAGGATATATTATTCTTTATTCAGCTTCAGGTAACAAACCACCTTGAGACTGAATGGGGAAAGAGGATACCTTCTAGACAGATTATTGAAAAACTACTTACTGTGACCTTCCTACTGCCTTAATATGAAGTCCCTGGTATTTGTTGTTCTCTGGGATAACTTTTGAACTATATGCATCACCGTTCCCTATATAATGTTGCACTGAAAAGACATGTTTTCCACCATGTGCATGGCTCAGCCATAGGGTATAGCATATACACTCTTTCCTGTAGTTATATCCCATTTCCCATGGCCAGGTGGAATAATCACATATCTTAAGTTTGGTTTAAAATTCTTCTTAAAGAATTGCAAATGTGAGCGTATGAGAGAAGTTTGGTTCTCCGGTGTTAGGGTCATAATACAGTGTATGTAGATTTTATATAACAAGCTCCTTCTTAATGGGTCTCAGAATTATTCCAGTTGTAATCTCCTAGCTCAGATAGTTAATAAATTACAGGCATATGGAAGGCTGTAATAGCCTTGGGATGCAAGTTGTATTGTAGTAGGTTAGATAGTTTGTACAGGAGGAGGATCCCTAAGGCTTGTTGAATAAATAGATGGATCTTCTCTTTGCTCCATGGAAAATGATGTATGTTTTTGGTTTGTTTGTACTACTTTCTCCACATGAAACGTGTGTTTGGTCCAACAATTCTGTGGTTTCCTCACTTTGTGATAATAATTAACACCCTCACTGAAGTCTAAGCAGTGATGACATTTGTTTAGGGGCCTGACTCTGATTTTTGTTGCTGTTTTGCCTTATGTTACTTTCAATATGCGATTGAAACCATTTTGGAAAATCTAAAGGTTCAGAGATTCTTGTTTTTTTGGTCTTACTGACCATTTAGAAACTCTTTCATGCAACTTATCCTTCAGCCTTTTAGGAGGCACAGCCTCTCCAGCCCTGTGGGTCTGGGTTGACAGTAGCAAGCTGAAACTAAAGCCAGCTATTCAGGACTGGGAAAGAATGCATTATTTTTTTTCTCCTGAAGAAACAGAGAAATAGATATAATTAATACAAAAGTGAATCACTCATTAGGTAATTGGTTTTTAGGAGGTAAATGTGTTAGGAGAGAAAAAAAGAAAGAATATCTTAAACCCTACTTAAAAGAGTCCTGAAGCTTTGGGGAAAATTTATTTTAGGAAAGATGACAATGGTTCCCCTCAATAATCTTGTAAAAAAGATTAATAGCTTTGGAGTAGATGTACATATTTTGAACTTCCTTTCTGGACAGAGCACAAAGAAAACCTGGCTTGTTTGTGGTTGTAGAAGAATCATAGGTGGCTTTGTGTAAGAAAGGCAGGTAGCTGCCAGGGACATACAAACCTCCTTCCCTTTCCCTGTTCTTTTTTTTCCGTAATAACTTTTTTTCAATATGTTGTCATTTTTTCCCCCATTTTTCCTAAATAAAGTGAAATGTCAAATCAGCAGAGAATTAAAATGTATTTATAAAAAAACAACCAAAAGGGCATCTGATGTTTTACAGACATTCCAACACCTTCAGGAAATTTGAACTCACACCAAAGGGTCTGATATTCATTTGAATCTCCATCTGTGCTGAAGCACATGTGTGCGCACAACACACATTGAACCACTACAGTGGAAAAAAAATCCCTGCTCTTAAATTATAGCAGCTCTCTACAATTCTTCTGTAACCACAAAGGCTTTGGTAGTTTTGAGACGTTGCAGTGGCTTCGGGTGATCTGATCACAGAGCTCAGTTTTGTTAAAGAAATCCCTTTGCTGATAGGTATGGAAAAGCTGCAGGAGAAACACGGGGAGCTGCAGGCTCACAGCGTGAGGGTAGTTGGGAGCAAAGGGGAAGGGTTCAAGAAGCTGATGTGACAGCAGACACCCTACAGCCAGCCTTAATGCTGGAAACATTGCAGTTTTAGTTCCCTCACCAGAAATCCCCATGCTTGCAGGAAGGGATATAGTCATTAGTCCTCAATGGGAATATGACCTTTCCCTTTAAGTATCTGTGTGATGCTTTTGATCCTTTTGACTCTCTCTAAGGGATAGATTAAATATGTGGCACAATGTCTACTCCTGAGTGAGGATTAAGCCTGGCTTTTGGAAGCAGAACTATATTGCCTAACCCATCATCATTTATCACGTTCTCTGGGGACCTGTTCTCCATTTTTCTTCCCCTCCCCCCAAACTTTTAGAAAATCCCCCTCTCTGGGGTTTAATATTGATCTCAGCTGCATCGGCCTTGGCTTCGCTGGAGTTACTTCTGATTTTACACTTAAACAGGTCTTATGTCTCAGATATCTTGTTAAACAAAGTGCTATTCTGAGGCTCAGCACTCATGCAACCTGTACTCCTCTTAGCAAGTTTTTGTACATGCATTTTAATAATAAGTTCCTTTAAAATGATTTATAGGTTTGTATCACCCTGTATTTCAATGGAGTTCCCTGAGGATAGACCTTGCCCTATAATACTTGTATTCTGATTTAATGAAGCAGTGAAGCATGTGATTACCTTCAGGACCTGTGTAAATCTCATTAACTTCAATTAAGCCCAAGAACATGCTTTAGTGCTTCACTAAACAGGGATGCTTAAGGCAAACATGCACATAAATGTTTTTGCTGAATCAAGTCCTAGCGTTTTGTCCATTTTTGTTCCTGTTTCTCTTCTCCTCTGTCTGATGATGTAATAATTTTGGTCTTGTAGTATCCTTGCACACTGCTTCCAAGTTAGAAGCTACGGTGGGACTGAAGGTCTCATTCAGGGGAGGATAAAATTAATCCGTTCTGCAGCTGTGAACCAGAGAAGTCCCAGCAAGCTTCCCAGTAAAATGAAAAAGTGATGGTATGCCACGCTGGCTCATAAAAATGTAATTTAAGCACTGCCCTCTCAATAAAAATATCACATTTAGGACACAGTAATCCCCTTCTGAACCTTATCTTACTTTTCAACAGCTCTTTGGACTCTTACAATTGATGCACTTTGAATTTCCTGTTGGTCAGGTAGCATGACTTTCTGTACCTCCCTCCCACAACCACAGCTTTGCGCTTCGCTCTAAGCAGGCAATATCCAGACACAGGCGGAAAACTGAAGCTGTGGTACAAAATTCAGTAAATTCAGGGGCTTTTTAGGTACTTAGTTGGCAGACTTCAGAACTACCGGTGCTAGGAGCTGTGGCCTCTGCACATATTGCACCAAAATGAATGAAACTTCAAAAATGCTTTTCAATTGTTTTCTCAAGACTCCTGCCAGAATCTTTGCCTTCTTTTCATACTTTTTTCTTTTTAATGAGCTCCTGATTTATGACAAGAAATCACCAGACACCTAGGTTCTCTGGGCTTATTAAAATAGACAAATTCTTTGGTGTTAGAAAATCATCATAAGAACATATATTTTTTCCATACTAGATTGAATCATTGTAGGCAAGTGCCCCAGTCCTCCTCCCAGCTATGGTCTGGAGGTTATATTTCAGCGCAAGGAAAAAAATAACCCTTTCCAGTTCCTGGCTCAATAAAGCCAATGTTTTCATTGGGGGCAGCAGGATGATTCCTTTCTTGTCCCTGCAGTGTTCTGCATTTTATCTATATCAAAAGATTCGCTTGCTCTGCCTTCGCATGTAGAGCGTAGTTAATCTTCCAAATAGGAGTCATCTTCCCAGCTTCCATCTCTGAATTGGGCTGGTGATTTATATGCTCACAGTCTGTTTTCACGATGTCTTTCCTGGCTGTCTTGTACCTCTCCCCTGTGGAGCCCTGGGCCTTAAAATCATTGCAGTTAAGGACAAGGGCAATCAGTCTTCTTTAGATACGTATTGGATTTTACTGGTGCCTGAGCTTATAGAGCGTGCCAATGTCTTTGTGGTTCTGGCAGGGAAACCTCAGGAAAGTGTGGAGCTTTGGTTTGGATAACAGAGGGGCTGGTTGGGACTTTTTAAGCAAAGTGTTCTTTTTTATTGTTCTTTTCATCAGATAATGCTGGGAATATATGAACAAGTTTCAGAAGGAGTTTTGGAACTCCAGGGTGGTGTTTCTGCTCAAAATCACAGAGCCATATGTTAGCTTCGGATCCTGTCTTTGGAAGCAGCCTCATTGCAAAGTGCAGCTCTGTTTCCTTCAGGTAAGGGATTTAAAAATATAAGAATGGCCGCATCAGACAGACTAAAGGCCTCTACGGCCCAGCAGCCTGTCTGACAGTACCCAGTAGTACATGCTTAAAGAATCATAGAATGGTTGGATTTGGGAGGGACCTTAAAGATCACTGAGTTCCACCTCCCCGCCATGGGCAGGGACACCTCCAGTAGAGCAGGTTGCTCAAAGCCCCATCCAGCCTGGCCTTGAATGTGTCTGCTTGAGGCCAAACATATACTAAAATTTTCTGTCCCAATGAAAATTGGACGCAACCATGACGTTTATTTGATAATCTTTAGATCTTGTATGGGAAGAGTCCATGAACTGTTATTTTTACCCCCCTTCTTCTTGCAATTCAGTGTTATTTTAGACCTTTATTACTGCTCCTGTGGTCTCTTCTCCAAGCAAAAAGCCCAACCTTCATACAGAAACTATTCCACACCTTCCTCCTTCACTGAAATTTATCTGAAACAATTCCAGTACAATCTTTGGTCTGTACCATATAAAATGTGCATGGTCTAACCTCAGACAACAGTGATTTTTTTGATGAATAAAGGCTGAAATATTACCTGAAGCAAGGGTTGCTCTCTGGTTTCAGAAAAGGTGAATGCTCCAGTCACAAAACATATGGACAGTCTCTTCCTTCCAGCGCTGATGGATATTATTTGAAACAGAGAAGAATATTATTTAATACCCAAATAGAAAGATGGAGGTGTCTGAGATCACCTCTGTATCCAAAAGCATTTGGCTCGGAAGTAGAAATCTTAGGACTGGTGAGGCTGCCTGAATTGCCAGGTTGTTTCTTTCTGTCTGGAATGAGAGATGAGGCCTTGCTTTTCTTTCCTCTTTGAAAGGCCCTTACTTCCCCCCACCATAGCCTGAGGGCTGAGGAGGGTAAGGAGAGAAATGTGGGACTGCAGCTGTCTCCAGGCTCCGCAATGGCAAGTGGGACAAGATTATACAAGTTATACGTTTGGTCTGAACAACTTGGGTTCCATTCACTTGCCTAAACATAGATGGTGGGTGCCATTTGAGGCACAACAAGGTACCTGGGACACCTGTACGGGGCTGGCAGATAAGGAAAACTTGTGTCTTTATGGAGTGACAGCTTGTGAGCTGACCAGGGATCTTCAGGGATTGCACATACTACAAAATACATGTTTGGCAATTCCATTGCAAACCTAATTTTATTCCTTCTGGTTCTCTTTGTATTACCCTGCAGATTTGTTTCAATTTAGAGAAGCATAGTACAAGTCAGGTACAACGCCCACTTTAGCCCCCTCCCAAGGGAATAGTGACAGGACCAGAGGAAATGGTCTGAAGTTGTGGCAGGGAAGGTTTAGATTAGATATTAGGAAGAATTGCTTTACTGAGAGACTGGTCAGGCACTGGAACAGCCTGGTCAGGGAGGTTGTGGAGTCACCATCCCTGGAGGTATTTAAGAAATATGTAGACATGGCTCTTCAGGGCATGCTCTAGCGCCCAAGATTATGGGTTTGTGGGTGGGTATGATATGGTGGGGTGTTGTGTTTTTTGTTTTGTTGTTTTTAGTTTGTTGTTGTGGGGTTTTTTGTTTTTGTTTGTTTGTTTTGAGGTTGGACTCGATGATCTCAGAGGTCCCTTCCAACCATGGTGATTATGTGATTCTGTGACTTTTTGTCTTCACTCTGTGCACATCTGAGAGCCGCAGTGTCCTGTAAGAGACGAAACAGGTTACGAGTCTGGACACCCATGATTTTTACAGGGTGATTGCTCTTACTGTACCATAGCCTTGATACAGATACAAAATTTGAATGGTCTCTTGTTGCGTAATTGCAATTCCTACCTCAACTTCTAGAATTATCTTTATTATATTATGAGTGCATATTATGAGTGCCTGAATGGGTTGTCTCTATTGCTAAACCTGCAAGTTTTGTCCTGAGATAATTGCTGATGTCCCAAAGATCAGATGGGCATGATTTGGAAGTCAGCAGAGACCATGGTTCATTCTCATTAGGCAGTCTTGGAAACTGAAGAAGATGTATACACAGTCCATTCCATATTGTTGGCCTTAATAGGAAAGAATGGTTGTTTGCCTGTTAAATTTTACGTATACAGACTTTGACATCTTTTATCAGATGGAAGTAAAACAACTCAACATAATTTGTTATACATACTGTAATATAATATTATATAATTTATTTCAGGTGGATCTATTTTTGAGAGTCTCACAATTCCCAACACAGAACAAATGACTGAATTTATGATATTGACACTGCTCTTAGTTTACTTTTATTCCTTGTTGACCACAGGTTATTATATGATGGTGGTGGTCAGTTTACTCTTCTCGCTTTGCCATAATTAAAAGTAGAATTTGCTTCTTAAAGGCCTTAAATCCTTCCTCTCTGTGGCAAATATTTACTGATTTGCTATCTTTGCTAGAATAGATAGCAATAGAGATAACAGAAGTATATTCATGGAGACCACTGAATAATTATGAATCCAATACCAGCAGAGAGCATCTAACTCTTATTCATTGCGCGTTACTATGATCTCCATGCTCATTTATCCATTGAGCAGAGATGTTGAGCATCTGAATGCCTAGTCCTTGGAGATTCAGACATCATATAAACATGAATTAGATACCACAATGTCTAAGTTTAAGGGCCTGGGCTCAAATCCTCAGTAGTAATTAGGGATATCGCTCTTGGTTTTGGATCTAAATTCCAGAAACTTCAATAGGTTAAAATTATCATTACTTTTAAGTATTTTTTCTTCTGATCTATATGAGATTATGCAGTCCCTAAGATAGATATTTAGATCCCCAGTGCATAGGTGCTTCAGCCTAGAATCTAGAATAGTTAATGCGCAAGGAAGCACCTGAAGTCAAAAGGAAAATAGTGACTTGTCCGGAGTGAATGACTAGGAAGTACCCATTTCCTGCAGGTTGGAGGATGCCTCTAAACTATTTTCAACGCTATGAGCAGAGCTTACTCCAATCTTTTGAACCACTCCAGAGTAAAAACAGAGGACAGCAGTGTCTGGTTTTTAAACATGGTTAGAACTGTACCAATATTCAGCAAATAATGTGAAATCCCAGGGAGAGGAATTACTTCTCCAGTGTTTCTGTTGGCATTGTTGAAGACAGCATCTGTTATTGTACTTCTATGGAGACATGTCTTGTTGGTCCTGTATTAAGAGAACCAGCTGGGTTATGTCCCTCAGGAGACCCACGCATACCTGTGTGACACAAACGTGTACCAGAGTGTGGCTGACAGAGGTGACCAACAGACACAGCAGCCTGAGCTGGTTTAGGCAGAAGGGTGCAGAGAAGGGGGCCAGAGACTCTGTTGAAGATGTTGTACACGTGCTCAGTGATGGTGGTGACCTGTCATGGGGCAGCAACTGAAGCAAATTCCTCTGGCATCAGCTGAACCTGAGCTCCCGAGGGAGGATGCAGCTCTTCAGGTCCATGGGCCCAGGGATGCTTCACTGAGGACCTCTCTCCATGCTGGGGGAGATCACGTCCTTGGCTGCAGGTGTGTACCGATGAGGATCTGTGTCATAAAGAAAAGGAGCTGCAGAAGGAGGTCTACAGGCTAAATAACATCAGAGACAAGAAAAGGAGTTTGATGACATCTTCTCCAAGACCTTGTAGCTGCAGGGAGCCTGAACTCCAACTGTATGAAGGGAGGGGCAGGAGGAGGCATTGATGTCAGAGATCCCCATGATGGTGATGGCTGCAAGCCAAGAACCTGAGTTTGCTGAGCCTGAGCCCCGGCACCACAAGAGGTAATCAGCACACTCAAAGAGAAGGAATTCCATTTAAACAGAAGGAAAAAAAACTCTTTCACTGATGTCAGGGTAGTCAACAGAAGAAAAAAACCCTTTCACTTATTTCAGGGTAGTCAAACAGTAGAACAGGATGCCAAGAAAGTTTGTGGAGTCTCTATACCTGGAGATATTTCAAAATGCAGCTGAACAGGATCCTGAGCAACCTGCTCTAGTTGACCTTGCTTTAAGCAGGGGTTCATAGTGGATAATCTTCAGAAGCCCCTTCCAACCTCAGCAATTCTGTTTTTCTTTGACATAGTGGAAGGTAATGAAGATGTATCAAACCAGGATAAATCAGTCTATGGGGAGTGATACATTGTGAGCTTCTGGTACCCAGACTAGTTCATTAGGAGCTAGTTGAGGTACATGTGACCTCTGTATCTCTGTGCCGGCATATTCATATGCAGAAAACATCTAGTTTCTGGATCCAGATGGGGCTTAAGGAAAGTCTAGCCAGGGCAGTTATAGCCATGAACAGATGTGTGATTCAAGAAACACATTTGAATATTGAAAAAGAAAGCACTTGGGGGATTCAGGCATCACCTGATTTAGGTGTAAATCAGGCCTTTTTGCCTTTTTGGATGCTCTTTTTTTTTTAACTTAGGTTCCTGAATTTTCTGTGAATCTGTACTTTATGTGCCCAGGTTGTTCACCGTTTTCCATCTTCAAGCCTGGCCAGGAACAACCAAGAGAGGAGTTTCCAAAAGAGAAAACGAAAAGAGGTTTTTGACCGTCTTTCTGTGCATTCCTACCTTTGAGGCCATATCATTGCTGTTGCTTTGTGCCAGCAGCCCTGCATTCTTAATTTGAATATGTATGTAAAATGGATGACCCTCACCTTCCCACAGCTGTGCAACTATTATAACCTTATAACTTCAAATAATGTTTTACAGCTGGGGCACAGGGCTGAAATAATACATGTGGTTACTTCTTTATATATGGTATCCTTCAGTTCCAGTCTGTGTCTGCTGTTCCTCAGTAGGGCAAATATTGACATACAGCATTTTGCTCCCCTTTAGCTCTTGCACTTCCCTTTTAACCAGATGTAACAAACTCTTTCCTAAACTATTCTGGCTCTACTGCTATGTATGTTGACACCAATGGACTTGTGAGTGAGTAGGCCTGTCAGCAGTGGATATTTTTCTCCTCCATTGTCATTGGAATAATGACATCTCTTGCTTTATATGGTTTTGTGTCCTACAACTCAATAATCCAGTGCAGACCTCGGTGTCTGACTGCAAGACACCAGTCTGTAATTCGCCTAATAAGCCTAAACAAAGGAAATCCCTTGACTTCAGGACAAGAATGCGTCCTGTGTTCTCAGTATTCTGCAGGCTAGAGAGCAAAATTGCTATGCTCCTTCATTTCTCTTTAAAGTCAGTCATTCCCCATACCTGCATGACCACCTTCCTTTAAACCCCAGCAAAAACCGTAATACATAATTATTTTACAACACTGAGATTTTATTTGCTATTTTAAGTGTTTTCCTTGGTTTTCCTTTTAAGAGAAGAAGAATATAAACCTTCTAGAACAAAACGTGCTGAGGATGGCTTTCAGCTGCCGCGCTCTTAGCTAGAGCCAAGTGCCTGGGAAGTGCAGGTATGTTTACATCTGGGTTTTATTTCTGGCCCATCTTTAATAAAGATGCAACAACGATAAAGCAAAACACAACACAACATGATAATATATGGCACATAATAAAGAACCGCCATAAGTACACAGGGGGCTCAATTTTGCTTTCACTCTATCTCTGCGAAACTCCATTGTTCAAGACCAAGCCTTTACAATTGTCAGAGTTCCTTGTGGTTCAAAAGGAGATATTTTCCAGAATTATGAGGTCACTGGTTCCTGTTTGCCATTCTGCAATATTCTGTTTATTCCTAGAATCCCTGTTCTTTCAGCAATAGCTGATGCTCTCTCTAGCTGTTACTCCCGGGGGGATTGAGACTTTAAACATTCATTAAAAAGTGAATTGCTATTGTTGACAAAATACAGATGGCCAAGCATGAACTGGTGACACCTAGGAGTGCACTTCCAGCGCAGCGCACGGCGACGCGGCCGTGCGAAGGCTCTGGTTCCTTGTACCAAACCAGTGTGTCCTTTGTTACAGGCCTGGCCCCACTGCACGCTCCTCTTCCTTCGCCTAAATACGGCTGTTAAAGTCATTGCTTTAAAAAATGAACCCAGCTTATTTCTGCTTTCGAGAGTGAGAAAAGATACGCTCTTTCACAGCAAAACTATTAGCGAACAATATCCGCACAAGGCTCAGCTCCCAAAATAATTACCCTGAGCCAAAGCTGCTGTGAAAGTCAGGCTGGATGAGTCCCTGAGGCTCTGTCTGAACGGTGGGGTGTGCGCCGGAGCCGTGTCCCCCATCGTCCGGGGTGTGGGGGCGGAGGGTGGAAGGGAGTCAGTGTGGAGCCAGGGTGCAGCTGGGGCACACACACACACACACAAACACACAAATAGGGCTGTAGGAGTTGGGAAGCACGCCTGGATTCCACAGGTTAGACACAGCCATAGCTTTAAATCAGCCACGTATTTAAATAGTTTATGAAGCTGCAGCCGACAGACGTGGTCTCTGTAGACCCCCGTTAGATGCTGCACCGGGGCGTAGCATCCAGCACTGCACTTGCACAATGATGTGTGTTGCACTCCACGTTAGCTTGCGGTGGAAAAAGCCAAAGGAAGGCTCCAGCAGTTAACATTTTCAACTTTCAGAATACTGTGTCATAAACTAAGACTGAGACAATAAAAATGCAAAAAGATGACACAAATTGGGATTATATTGCAACTTTTTACACGCTTCTAGAAAGAGATGTTTTGGGCAGATAGGTAGAAATTGCAGCGGCTACATTGAGCTTTGGGTTATTTTGGGGCTTAGAGGTTTTCTGGTTTTACATTTTCTGTTAATCCCCAATATCTCTTATATTTTTTCTCATCCTTTTTTATATGAGTAAAATTCCACACCCCCCCGCCCCGTTTTTCTACTGCTATATTTAAACTCTTCTGGATTTTCCTTCCATTTTCTTTATTTAAAGTTTTGTGGTCCTCCTTTCTCCTTCATACTCTTTTTTTTCGGTCATCCTTTCTTCCATTCCCCTCTTTTCTTTTTTCTAGGTGTGGAAAATTGCAATTTGCCTTTTCTTTCTCTCCAAACAGTTGAGGCATTTCCCATGCTATTGTATGTGCGTGCATGTGTGTGTTTGTGTGTGTAAAAGAGAGAGAGAAGAGGAGATACTGTGAGGCTGCCAGCAAAAATCAAAATTGGAGGAGACAGGAGAGCAGAGGGAGTAAGAGACTGTCTTATTGAACTTGGAGAGGAATGAGGCCCACCTGGGGCTGAACCAGCCATTGGGAAGATTAAGGAAATAAAATAATTATGGAAAGTTAGTGCTGGAATTGTGAATGGGCCTGAGAGACCTGGCTGGGGCTCAGGAACTGGGAGTGGTGGCTGCCTGAGCTGAATCAAATACTCAGTCACTCAAAATGGCATAAATACGGATAGAGCAGACACACTGAGAAATTGTACTTTTGTACTTGGACTTGACTTTTTTTAGCCTTATGGATTGAAAGAAGATGATTTTTCTTTTTTAAAGAACGGAATTTGAAAAATGTAAACCCAGGTCTATTTGACAAACATTTAAAAAGTACTGTAATCAAATAGCCAGGAACAAGAACAGGGTCCATAAGGAATAGCTCCTCAAATCTCTGACCTTTCAGAGCAGAGCAAGGCTCTCGGCATCCGTGCAGTGAAACACAAATGGGGTCAGCACGGTTAAAACAGACATAGCTGCAAGCTTAAGGTTCCTATTTCTCCCTGGTTTTTCATAAAGAAGACTTAAGGTAATCTCTTTCTAACTGAGTAGGTATTGTCTGCTTCTGAAATGCATAATCCCGAAGCTAATGTTAAAATGTAAAGAACCGGACAGTAGCTTGAAAATTCATTTTTTGCATAATCATCCGAGTGACTCTAGTGTACACCACAATGAGATTTTAATGCTCTATCTTTTACTCTGTGGTTTTTGTGTCACTATTTCATTGAACTTTATAAAGTTCATAGAAAAAAATGCACTTTAATAAATAAAAGTATCTTCTAGCATGCACCTTCCTTTTAAAAAAAAAAAGCAAACACTTTAGAAATTATCAGTTTTAGTTTCCTCACACACTTTTCATGATATCAAATAGATTTATTTGATAGGATGTGTATTTTTTAATCTTAAGTGAGATGTGGCTAAAAGTTTAGAACCAGATCCTCAGCTGGCATAAACTGTCGCAGCCATTCACTCGCTTCAAGCTCTAGCTATATGAGTAATAGACATAGGCCAGCTGGAAAGGTGCAAAAAGCTGGTGGACAAGATGAAAAAGAGATGATCAGGGCAGCTTGTGATATCAATTTGAATATATAAACATGCTACATATGCCTTATTTCTCGCATTTGTCTGTAGATATCCCTTATTAGCTACTATTAACAGAACAAATGGACTTTTGGTCTGATGCTCTATAAGCAGCTCTTCCAGTCTTATAGCATATAAAACGTTTGTAAGTACAGTGATATTTCCTGGATATTTCCAAGTCTGGGCTTGTATAATAAATAACATGATAAATAGGTAGGATAAAACTTTCTTATGAAAGGGAAACAAGTTTAATGCAGTGAAAAGTGGAATGGACAATCCCATTCTTAGCTTCAACCATCTATTATACCATCAACACTTTACAATTTGCGGAGGGATGGAGTAGGAATAGGATAGCAGGGATCTCAGTAGGATTTTTCCTTTTCTTTTGCAAAGAAAGAGGAAAAAGGCCTAAGAAGAAAACCCAACTCTTTTAATCACTATACACGACTTTTTTTCTAATCAGAACTCACATCCCTGATATAGCAAACAGAATTGACACAAGAACACGTCATTATGAGATGGCACAAGTCATGCTACTGATTTTTGTAGGTCATACAGTTCTTACCAGACCCCTGCAGAAAGCATACTGTTTTGAAATGCTTGGAGGGGCCCACCAGATATTAACTTAAGAATTATTGGTTGTGGGTAGAAATAGGCTGAAGGCATTTCCTGCTGTGAACGACACTTGGAAGTTCTCCTTTTGCAGTACTGTAGAAAACAAGGACAGAATTTATGCAGCATTCATAGACAGCAGATTTCCCCAGATGCTTCAGAAACGCTGTCAAATTAAAACTGCTCTTCAGTAGGGCTTCGTATATTGTTTTTATTGGCTGTATAACAATAATTCAAGTGTGAATGTAAAATGAATCTTATTTACTTGCTGCTGGAAGCGTTGTGGGATGTTGTGGGATACTGGAGTGAATTTTTTTATGTTTACTTTCTGTTTTGGTGGAGGCTGTATAGACTTTCTAAATGACAGCTGCTGGAAACGTAATCAGGAGCCACGTCAGGTGTAACGGGCACCACCTGCCCTGAGATCACAAAAAAAGTCTCCACATCTCCCTCACCCGACTCATGACCAGAAGCTATTAAACCTATATGTTCTCCTTCTCTGATGTATTCAGTTTGATAAATCTTGTCAAATGCTTCTATGCAGGGGGTGCAATACAAAAATCCCAGGTTATATATTTGGAAAGAGCTTTCTCTCTAGTCCTCTATTTTCAGGCTGATGTTGGGTTGATGACTCCATGACACTGAATGTTAGTCCAGACAGTGTTTTTTACTTACTGTGATATCTTTGATGTATATTGGCCCACAGCTGCTGAAGGGAGTTTGATGAGATGCTACCCTAAACGTTTTTACACTAGGTTAGACCCAGAGATGGACAAATAACGAGGCTGTCCCCACTTGTGTGGGACAGTAACCAGTGAGCATGGCCTGGGTGTCTGCTTTCCCCTTCTCTCTCAGCAGAGGCAGGAGTTGGCTTATAGCAATTGGAGGCCAGCAAAGATTTCACTGGTCGACCATGGTGACCAGGTGTTATAAATGAGCTATCAGGAAGGTCAGCGTGTTGGTTGCTCAAGGGGGAGCAGGCTCATTGCTTGTGGAAGGAGACAGACTTCTTGCTTGTCCGAAGGAAAAGGCTGCTGTGAGGTGCTTCTCATGTAGGACCATGCTGGTGGAAAAGCTGTAGCTCTCTGAGGTATTATTTACATTTTCCTTTAAAAGCACAGAAGTGGTTGTTTGAAAGCTTTTGAATGTTTGGATCTGAATGTTTTTAAGTTTGAAAAATTGTGCTCTGTTTCACTGAAGGGTGCTGAGAAGTGCTGTTACATGTTTTAATAATTATGCTATCCCTGAATTTAAAATGAGTGGTGTAGACTTCTAAGTGATTTTTCATAATCATCATAATGCATGGGATTGACTAAGATCACAAATGAATGAGTACTGTATAGCTGTCTGCCTGCAGAAAAAGGGATTGGAAAATAAGAGATTGATTAAATGAAGTAGCAATTGCTTGAAGAACCAGCAATAAGTGACTCCTCAAGCTCTTTTTCCTTGTGTTTGAAGACTGAGGAAAGGAGGGATTGTCCTCCTTCTGTATGTCCAAACATATTCACATATATGAGATAAGAAATTACACCTCATCCATTTTATTTAACAATAGCTAACAGTGAAACTCCACCTTGCTTATGTTAACAAGAGTTGTTTATTGGATTTGGCAGAATCCCCATCTGTCCCCATTAGAGTAAAAAGCTCCACTGAAGTCAGAGTCACTTTTTCACACAGTGTAAGAAATATATGAATACTTTATTAATCTTAAAATATTCTGTGTATACAAGGAATAAGATGCTTAGCACATAGTACAAGTTGGGTATATTGCTGATTTTTTTGGTGTACCAACTAATTCATTTGCACAGGGAAATCAAACTCACTTTCTTTGGTCTGTATCAATTTGCATCACGCTAACCAGAGGAAGAAAGAATTGGTAATGTTAGTACTACTTCTAAGGAGTTGTTAGAATTTACTTGACTTTAGGGATTAGCATGGATTTAGATTTGGTTGCTCCTAGAGTTGGAAATAAAAGAACCTTTCTTTCTCAAAGTACAGGGAGGAAAAAAATACTTCCTAAGCTCGATCATAACACTGGAAAAAAAAATATTCGTGATTAAGAAATGCATATCAACACCTTGTGTAGAAGCTGTATTGATTTTAACCAAATGGGAAAAAGCTTCTTTTATTAGACAGGTAAAAATGGAGTATTACATTTGCAGGAGAGAGGGGGAAGAGGGGATGATTGACTGACAATAGGCAAATGTAACTTGTCTCTGGAGCAGCTGGAGAATGTTTCACTGGAAGCTTTTCTAACCAGTGGCTGGAAGAGGCTGCACAGTACCCTTATCTGTCCTAAATATCAAGATGTGATCAAGCCCACTCTGTAAAACGTTTGGGTGTATTGGGTTTGCCCAAGTACAAACCCTGCTAGGGAAGCAAAAGATTTCCACTGTTTTGGGGAGTCTTTGTGTCAGGACCTTACAGATCCTACTGTATTATTTGAATATGTAGAAGGGAATGAAGTCTGAGGTGCTGGATACTTTTAAAGAGTTAATGAACTGACACATGTTTATACTTACTACTGATAATTTTTCTTTGGAAAACCTGTCTAACTTCTTAACTGTAAAAAATTGGCATCCTATATGACCTAAATTGGATTTGAAAATGGCATTTGGATAAAAACAAAAAACCCCACCATCCTACTGGTTATATATGATCGCTTTATTATGTTCGGTAAGAATGAAAAGTTGAAGGATTTGACAGTCCCAGAGCCTGGCATGTAAAATGAAATTCCTGAATGTAAATTAGACAGATTAAACTATCCTTTAAAAGACCCTTGATGGAGAAAAGGATGTATTTAAAGTCCAATAAACTTCAGACCTCCTTCAAATGGCTTAAAAGTGAGGTCCAGAATGCTTGCTAAGTAGGAGCTCTACTGGTTTGGATTTAATAAAAAAATTGGATAGTCTAATTTGAAAAAATCCTGTCACTGTATTCACCTTGCAGAAATAAATATGAAACCATATGGAGAAGCATATTTCCACAAAGGTATTCCAATTCAAGATGAATTAAGTGTATGGTCTATTTAGTAATCACACAACAAAAAAACTCCTGAATTTCTTTACAATTATTAAAGAAAATGATTTCAACTTCTGTGTGACTTCCCCTAAGCAATGCACAGAAAATAATGGGCTTTTGGTAGAAATTCTAAATGGATGTCTTAATAATTTTTTATAAGGTAGAGGTGTCATAAGTTGGGATGAGGTATTTTTATGTTACTAAGTTGCATATATGATTGGCTCTAGTGGTAAAGAAGCACAAAAGAGCCTTTGTTATACTCTCAGTAGAGCTATTTATACATTGTGACTTACTGTGTCCAAGGACTGCTTCCTGCTTCCGTTAAAAAGTAGTCCCTCCAAATAAAATAAAAGCCATAAACCCTGACATTACTCAAGCCCTGTTTATTGAAACAACAACCAAAAAAAAAAAATCACACATGATTTTGTATTGCCTGTATAGAACATGCTCTCCTGAGTTTACTTAAATGCAGTTCCAGATGAAGCATACTATGAAAGCGATGCCTTCCATACTCAAAGAAGCAGAAAGACATTTTATTTCCTTTAAAAATAATCATGGGCCAAGCAATCAGGTGCATCTACAGGGTACAGCTGGAGCTGGGGAGGATGCAGTCATTCTGGTCATTGCAGGGATAGTAACCTCTCTAGGTGGCAATTACTCTTTTTGCCTCATGATTGAAGAGCTCGGGGGGAGACCTGGTGCGTTCTTTGGTCTTTGTGAAGTACTAATGGAATAGTGTAATATGAGCAATATCTATCTCTGCTCATCTTCTGTCCTTCTTCCCCATGCCCATGGTTGACCCCAGCTGCTTAGGTAGGTGGTGGAAATTAAAGTAGCTCTTGTGCTCCTCTAAAACTGCAATCCTTATGAACTGCCTGTGGTGTCAGACCACTCGTGTTCTCTCCTCAGCCTTTTCAGTACCTTTTTGTCTCTGGCAAGTGATAGTTTTTAGAACATGCCCAGCAAAGTACCTGGTAAAACAGGCTTGTGCCAGTGAAGGCTGGAACTGTGTCCCATGTGGGGGGATTTAGCACAGCTGGGGCTAAGTCACAGCTAGAGATTGTCTTCTTCTGAGCTTGGGGCACGGCAGGGGGCATTGCTCCTTTTCTCTTGATAGGCTGCAGGTGGGGGACGTGTAGGACCATGAAGGAAAAAGCCTTGCACTGTGCTGTGAAATGTGTCCTCACTCACAGGGGCAGGCAAGGGAGGAGGCAGTGCCGGAGTCCTGCTGATGGCTCAGACCTGACAGATCTATCTGGTTTTATTTAATCTCAGGAACTTCTTTGACCCGTGTGGCTAGGAGCCATACAGCTGGCTAAGCCTTACCTTCTAGGAAAGGGGACCTCCGGCCTATGTCTTCATCTGGAGGGCAGGATCAGGCTGCAGGTCCTTCTGCCTGCCCACCCAGGGGCCACCTGTGAATCCCTCCAAGGTTAATTCATTGCCATGGTCTCTTCTCCAGCTGCTGCGAGGCAGGGGCTCTTTCTCTCATGTCTGGATGTGCTCACTGATGAGTTTCGCTTTGATTTAGTGATATTTTTAAAGATGATACGCCAGGTTTCCTACAGCCTCTGTGTGTAGATCTAGGAAAAAAAAACACAGAAAAGAAAAATAATCAGATAGGATTTCTGTTCTTCCCATTCTAGGAAAACGTATAACTTTTCATAGTCTTATACTGTGGGGCAATAACCTTACTCCAGAATGGCATGAGAAAAATCTCATCCCTTCATGCTCAGTATAAGTACAAATAAGAATTCCAAAAGAGACAAATCTTGGAAAGTTTCCCTCAAAAATTTCAGTATCGCAAAAATCTTTAATAAGACTCCAATAAACTTTTAATGTGGCTTTTTCATTAGAAGGGAAGAAATTCCACTTTCCTACAGTTCCCAGTCCTCTCCCCCATATTGGGAAGTTTTAACTGTGGTATAACTAACTTGTATCTGTACATCACGAAGTAAAGAAAGCTGTCTTTCTGGCTGTTTCTTTTCTAATACACTCAATGTGGCCTTTGATTTTTCTGTCGATGATCATTCCATGGTGTGCCAGAGCGAACTGATTCACCTTTACCATGTCAGGAATAATCTCAGCAGATGACAGGCACTGGTGTGAATGGGAATGGAGTGAAAATTGGAATTATTTAACTGCATCTAAACCAACCCTTCTGTACATACAAGGACATAGAGATCTCTGTCCACAGAGCACCCTCAACTCTCTCATTTTTAGATGTGTTAATAGCATTTCTGGAATAATTTTGGCTTGATTAGTACTATTTTGTTTTAAAACTGAAACAAACAAAAAATTAGCACAATCTCTGAAGAACTTTGATCCTTTTACACACATTTTTACACCCAGGAAAACAGACTCCATCTAGTCTGAATCTTCTGTCATTTACCTTGAAACGCCCCACTGATATTTAATGAAGGGAAAAATGCTGTTGCTTGTATTTAGATTATGTGCTTTTTAATAACAGCTTCTGATACTGGTCCCATACTTAAAGGGCAATGCATACTTAAACTTTAATTTTCATTGCAATATTTTATTCACATATTTTTACTCATTTCAGGAACAGCATGACATACACACAGACACTTATTTGAACTGAGCAGTAAGGTCTTCACTGATCAAAGGTTCTGGGGAGTCTTAACCAGTTAAACCAGATAAAATCTGTGTGACCTTTCTGGAGAGGCTTTTAGGAATAATTCAAGGAGTGCTCCATATAGATTTGTAATTTTTGTCTTCAAGCTTTATTATGTTGCAAGTTAAGTTTTAAAATGATACAGAAGTAGTTTTTATTCATGTTTTTATGCATAAATCCTGAAGCTCTCGGTTATTTTTTCCTTGTGTCAGGGTGAGCTCCCAGTAACGTGAATGGAAGTTCAACTTCAGTAACGATAGAGTAATAAAAACTGGATCCGGATCTCGGGATTTGGCACATGGACACTAGATCTATTAAGTCATCTTGTCCATACTCCTGCCAATGCAGAATTGTTCCCTTCAGCATAATCTCCAGTGCCTTATTCAGTCCAATTTTAAATGACTTGGGTGAAGCGGTTTCCATTACTTCACTTGGTTGAAGTATTACTTATTCCACAGACTAATATAATGCTTTTCAAGCTGCTTCATTCTCATGGATCACTTCCCAATCCCAACATTTCCCCCAGACGAACAAGTATGAGTAAGGGTAAGGAAAATGTGTGTAGAGTATAAAGGCCAAAAGGAAAAAGTGGCACGAAGTCCTTCCCCTCACTCCATTTTTATTTTTTTTTTAATGTCTTTCTCCTTGCTTCATATTTCTGAAGTCTGCCTCCTCACTCTTGCCAGTGAGACTTGGACCAAACTCCCTGAGAAACAGATCCACTGTGAAGTTTTCCCCATTTTTCTGCATGTGAATCATTCCAAAACAGTCTGTGAGGCTGCCCCCTCTGCTCCCCCTTCCTCTGTTATATCCTATTATTTTTACTTTCCTCTGCATTTTATTTATTTTTAGTAAGACACTGACTTTTACCACTTATTGCTGACTTCATTATTCATGGCATGTCACTTAACTCTTAAGGTATTATCCTGATTAGAAAGAATTTTTCATAGAGGATCCATGGAATATATTTTTTGCAGGTGAATATGAGTGTGCGTAATAAAAACGACATTTTACAAATTATCAGGAATGCTAAAACCAGTTGTAATATTAGACAAGATTGATGAAAAAATCACTGAGAAAGCGAACAAAGGTTTGTGGACCCTGTTTTGTAGCATATCACATGTATCCAGAGAGCCAAGGCTTTAAATCACTGTGCATGCAAAATGAGGTTGAAATATTTGGTGCTGTAGCTGAAATTCCACGCTAAGATCTTTGTTTCAGTTTTCAGCTATATGCACAGTAGATGTTGCAAGAACAAAGACTGAATTTGGCACTTTATTGAGATGTAGAAATTCAACAGCAGGAAATAATCTTCCTTGAAAGAAACCCCTATTTCCGTCCTTTTTTTTTTATATATCCTTTAGTAGCTGATCACTTAAAACAGGTGCTGTAATTCATGATTGGACATTAAACATTTACGACGGATGGTGTCTGTGTTTAGAGACAACTTTATGTACCAGTGCTTGTAAGGCACTTCCTCTCAGGAATCAATTGGAAATAAGATCATATAACACTCTGGCAGATTATAGATTCAAATATTACAGCTGCTTGAATTATTCATTGGAATTCAATTACTCAGTTCATTTTCATACATGTAATTATTCAGAAATGAAACTTGATTCCCACAAATATGTTCTTTATATAGAAGTGTTCGATAAAAATCAATAAAAAAAGGATGCGACACGGGTACAAACATGCCTGAGTCTCACGTGCTACCAGTGCTGCCCAGTGTTTTGGGCTGTGACAGCTGTAGTGGAAACATCTGGAAGAAGTTGCCAGTGGCTCAAGAGGGAGAATGTGCCAGGGCAAGCCTGGCCATGCTGGGAAGAAAGCGAGGGCAGGTCCCAGAGGTAATGGTTAAGAAGTGGTGCCTGAGCACCAAAAAGCCTTTCTAGCAGCTTCGTTTGACTAATTTGGTCAAACAGAAATGAACTGCTAACAGTTCCCATCCATGCAAGTCTGTTCCATGTAGAGTGATCACAGTCACGGGGATATATTCACCTTTACTGGTGAACAAACCATTCTCTTTACCAAGATGTCCATATTTGCCTCCAAAAGAATTAGCATCTCTGATTTTAACTGTAGAGATGAGGATCCCTGCTCATTCCAGGCCACACTGTACCGAGTGCAATCAGACCTAGATTTAATGTCATGGTGGAGACCTTTTGGAGAGATCTGTCCCTAAGGACTGGCTGGATGGCATACACAACTGTCCCATGGCGTGGTGGCATCCGTGTGGCCGTGCAGCTCTTCTCTTTTCTCTGCTCTCTCACTCTTAGTAACCAGTTCCTTCCAGCTGACAGTGATTTCTCAGGAGCCACAAGGAACCTGCAGCACCTCCATTGGGCACAGCAGAGGTAGCTTCAGCTGGCAGGAGTTGGGCATATTTGACTTTTCTCCTCCAGAATATGTAGGTGAGCACCCCTCTTTCCTGCCCTTACTCTGGGTAGATGTAGCCTATATGAATATAAAATACCTCAGATGGAGAACAAATCAAAACCTATATTCAAATACCCTGTCTGGCATGTGAATGAATATTCATGATGAACCTTGCAGAGTCCTAGATGAACTTACACTGGGCAAGAAAAGCCCTAGTGCCAACCATCTAAGGTTCCTTTAATAGTTTTTTCTTGCTTATGTTGAATATTTAAGAGGGTTCTTTACATTTTTGTCTCGTTGTCAGATTGCTAAACTCACTCAAGTGCTACTTAGCACAGGAGAGAGAACATCCATTAAACAAACATTTTTCCAACCCATAATATAAATCATCTGCTATTCTAAAGACAAAAAGCAATGAAACAAAAATGGGATATCACCCAAGAAAAGATTTGGGAGGCAAATAGAACCTGGAAAAGAGAGAACACAGGAAAACAAGACACAATACAGAAGGTATGTCATGTAGGAAGCATTACATCCTCCTTCTGAAGAGAGATATCGTCAAACCCACTATTATCAAAACAAAAGCTTCTTTGACCATAATTGGTCATAAAGACATTGGGTTCTTTTCAGGCGAGCCCTGTGTTACACTGAATGTCTGGATTATTCTTACTTTTCTATCAAAACAGGTCTCTCTAGTGGCAAGTTTGCTCAGAAAACTTTTATATGCTGCCCTTGCCTCCAAGCTGCTCTTCACCAGGAGTATGTGCGTGGGAGGAAGGGTGGGGGACAGGGCAGCAGCCAGATCTGTCCCCATACCGGTGTACTGTCAGCTGAATGTGGATGGATTAAGCATGTTCTCAGAGAAAAGCTCTCATAGAATTTTTTATAAAATCCCAAATCATTTAACTCGCCAGAAAACAAGTCCTGAGAGCAGACTGTAAAGCATGTTCTTATTCACTACCAAACTACTCAGACTATTGCCGTGACCTGTGCTCATTCCAGATGTCAGATCTGCACTTACCTGCCCAGGTGAATCAAGTGAAGATTTCAAGCATAATTACCTGGGCTGCAGCTAAATGCTATAATACTCAGCTGAAGGACCACAATATGTAGGGTCTCAGCTTCCCATGGTCTAGCTTGCAAACAACTGCTGACAACTTATAGCACAAACAGGGGCACTGGCAGGGTTTCCTTGGTAGCTAAAAGCAGGAAAATACAATATGTTTTTCACCTGATTAGGTATGTGGTGGGTACTGTTTTATTTTTTGCTGCTTTTTCTATATGATTTCTGTGAGTATAGAAAACATAAGCCAGGCTCTCTTTCAAGAAGATACAATAAAAGATTTTAAGGGGGGAAAAAAAACCCCAAAATAAAAGCAACCAACCCCAAAATGCTTTCCTACTGGCATCTGCCATGCTCTAAGAGCACTATGAAGAGATCTGTCAGGAAGCTCACTACTGAGCAATGTTCAGCAAAGGGAGCTGAAGACCATCTTTGCTTTGTAGGAGGCAGAGTGCCTTCGCAAAGACCTGGGGTCCTTTTCAGCAGTCTTTGTCATGGGCACAAACTGAAGATCCAGAGCACCCCAAAGATGGCAGAAAGTGGTAGCAGATTAAAAAAAAGCAGTTTTCAACTCTGTGCAAGTCTCTTAGAGCTGAAGGGTTTTAAGGTTCTCCTTGTCACGAAGGGAAAATTAGACCTCATTGGATCAAAAATACGCAAATCGTCTTCACATCGATGTGTTCTCCAGAATTTGCAGATGTGGACTTTAAGATGGCCTTTTAGACATCCTACTGGTGATGACAGAATTTGAGTGACTATTAAAAGTTGTAGAGGTGGTCTAGGTGGTATGATGCATTTTTTTTTTTTACTTGCCTGAGAGGAACAATGTGCTTTGCTCTCACCAGAGCCCAGCTCCGCTGCTGATGGCCCCTGTGCTTTTGGCTTGCAGTAGAGGATGCAGTGCTATGGGCAGGAGGCTTAGAGAACAAACAGGAACCTTTGTTTCCTTTCATTTAGGGAAAAGAAAACAAGGCAGAAGGAGGAATGCTGAGCAGCTGCCTGAAAGCTGCTTTGTTTCAGCTTCATTATGAAATGATCCCTGAATCGGTTTTCGATAAAGTATTTTAATATATTAGAAGAAATCACAGAGCTATAGATGTAGTAAGCAGTTTTATTTGGAATCTATGCTGTCTGTTGACTAGAGACAGTGGTGTAAATTCTAATAAGCAGATGCTGGGCTTTTTGTAAGGGGGCACTGAAATCTGATATAGCACCTAGTAGTGGAATTAGCAGCGAATATGATAAGGCAAATGCAGGGTTGTCAAGCTCTGCTCACCACCTATTTCATCATATGGAGAGCAGAGAAATCATGACGGTGCAGTGTGCTGGAAGCCTGAATCTGTCTCATTTAACATCGGACCGTGGCTGTCAGTTGGGAGAGCAGTTCCTCAGTTTGGGGCTCTCCGCTGAATACCCAGGATCATTTGAAGTTGGTGGAAATGTGAGTGCTTTGTAGCGTCTGCTTTTTCCATTGCGGTGTTCTGCAACCTTAAAAACAGATGTCTGAAATAGTTTATTGTGCTTTTCCTCAAATATTATGCAGCGCTGGTATGTGCAGAGCACAAAGGATTACCTCAACAGCATTGTGTAGGTCTTTGTCTTTAGTTTATGGTCTCTGTGATCTATTGTATGTAAACCTTTTTACGGGACTGGGAAGGGATGGTAGCTTAAGTAAAATTAAACACTCTACTATGCAAAACTTTTAGGGCTCTCCTGTGCTGTAAATGGACACACTGAAGACCCAAAATAGAAAGCCTTTGGAAATAAACATTTTCATCAAGTAATTTCAATCCAGACAAGTATTTTATGCTAGAACACAGAAGATGATGTTGGGTTTGGTGCTGGCAATAACAGGATTAATTTTCCCAAGGGATGGAGGAAACTTTCTATTCTCACACATTTTGAAATTTCAATGGGGAAAGCTTTGCCATTTTTATCTTATCTCCCAGTTTCTGCATCACCTCCTGATGTAAAAGACAGTGGAAGGCAGGGTCAAGTACCAGTACGGCTACAACCCAAAGAGCACAAGATGCTTCCCAGAGAAATAAGTGAAAACAATAATAATGTTTTGTTCAGGCACCTGTACTGTTGTTGGGTACAACACGTTCCTGTCTTCGTGGCTGAAGACTCATGCCAGCAGTAAGCCCTTGCACTGAATAGAGAGGCACGCTCTTTCCCTAGAGGAAAATGCTGATCTGATCTATCTAATTTATGGCTTGGCTTAATGGTCAGAGCACCCTTGGAGATTTTCAAAGTATTGTAATAATATGGAACCAAGCAGGGCATAAGCCAGGATGTGAATGCTTACATTTAAACCCACGGAATGCCAGGATGTGGTGCAAATTGGGTGCTGAGGACAAGACTCTCAAAGATACCAGCGAGCATATCTGAAAACCTCAGCCAAGGAGCCACACAGGGTTATTTGAAAGGCTCTGGGAAGTAGAAACCCATGGACTCAGCCCCTTGGTTTGCCCTTTCCCAGGGGTTTATCTTTATTGGTAGCTGGGGAGTAATGCAGCTCTTTGGTCTGCTCTCATCTGATGAGCCTTTAATAAAAGATATATCTTTAATGAAGAGATAAGAATGTGCAGGGTTTTCATGGATTGTCACTTTGCTAAAAGATGGAATACATAAATTCAAGGTTTTTACAGATTAGGAAAGGGTTTCCCTCAGGCATCCTGTGCTTTGGGAGTGATATAAGCATTGAACTATATATAAAATATAATATTTCCTCTCACAATAAGGATTTTTGAGATGGCCTTGGCTCTGTGCCTTATGAGGAGTTCAGCTCAGCATTGTTTTCTAAAACACATAATCTGGCACAAGACTGAAGTGGCTCGGTGAGGTGCAGGTACAAACAGACCCTGCAAAATTCAGTCACGTTAAGGTGGTGGCATTTTGGCAATGGCACAGTAATGACACCACAGGGGTGGGTGTAAGGAACTTCCCTCTTGAAGTCGTCCGTACCTTACCTCTTCTTAAATCCTACGTAATGTATCATAGGCTATATTCAGCAAAAGATTAGGGAATTTGTTGCATGGAAGTGAGCCATGTGAAACCCCGAAATCATCTCAGTGCCATCTAACCCTAGAATTGCCTAAGTTCAGGTGGCCGCTCACAGGAGACTTCAGTTTTTCCATGTGGCAAGAATTTTGCTTGTCTGTATGGCTGCATCTGCCCAACTCCGAGCAGGTGGGCTTCACCAGAAGTGTCCAATAATACATTCCTCTCTCACCTCTTCTGAAAGGCTCAGCCTATAGGAAAGGTAAGAGAGACTTGGGTCTGTTCAGCCTGGAGAAGACTGAGAGGGGATCTCATCAATTCTTATAAATATCTAAAGAACGGGTGTCAAAAGGATGGGGTCAGGCTCTTCTCAGTGGTGCCTGGTGACAGGACAAGGGACACAAGCTGGAACACAGCAGTTCCATTTCAACATGTGAAAAACTTATTTCCTTTGAGAGTGCTGGAGCCCTGGAGCAGGCTGCCCAGAGAGGTGGTGGAGTCTCCTTCTCTGGAGACATTCAAATCCCACCTGGACGGGTTCCTGTCCAGCCTGCTCTGGGTGACCCTGCTTTGGCAGGGGGTTGAACTACATGATCTCCAGAGGTCCCTTCCAACCCCTACAGTTCTGTGACTCTGTGCTATAGCAGCCTACAGCTTAGAGTGCTCTCCCACTGGTATGGCATGGGGGAAGCACCCATGTACCATACTCATCTCACCTGAGGGATCTGTTGCTGCCCACCACACTGTGGACTCCTCTGGATGGTAATACTTGCCCTTGTCTTGTCTTTTTCACTGTCCTTAGTAGAAAAGGACAGAAGTGGTGAGCATTGTTGTAAGCCTTACTTACATAAGGCTGCCATTTGTCACAGTTTCCCTTGGGATATCTCCTTTTTCTACTGAAAACTTCGTCTGGAGCAATCCAGAAATCCCAGACGTGTATTTTCCCTGTGCGTATCGAATCTACCCCACATGCACAAGTCAGTTGTCCAGGGCAAATACAATAAGTTCAAAGCTTCTTGGAGGCATCTGGCCTACCGTGCATGTGGCATACACATTTCGTGCATGGAAAAGGCAAGGCAGCAGGCTCGTCTACATGCAATAAATGTGTGAGCGTATGCAAATAACTTATGTCCAGGTTAAGCAACCTTATGTTCCAGGCTCATGATCCCACATGGCCAGAGCTGGGGCTGCCACCAAAGCTCCAGAGAGGGTGAGAAGGTTCCTGTCAGTCTGTTACCTCTTGGCCAATACTGGGTGAGCTCTACTCGTAGGGTCTTTTCCCATCCCTTTATAAAGAGCCCAGTGCCTACACTGGATCTCACCTTAGATGGCCACCTGCACTTTCAGGGAATTTTTTTTTTTTGCACAAATACCTCAGAAAAGCTAGTCTCAATCCCTTTACGAGCTCTGATGAAATCCCAGACTATGTAAAGACCTAAGGCAAAGTGCTTTGACTTGCAGCTCTACCGATAATGAGAGCCACAGTCCACTCTAGTCCAATTTCTAGAAGATCACACCAGCATTATTTAGGTGCTTTAATAAGGAATTAGGTTTCAAATTTTAGACATTAGGAGCTTAATGTTGTGGTCGCAGTTTGTGTGCACATTGCAGAACTTGTGGGTAAAACATTGAATAGAAACTCTTTTTTATCCCCTAGTTGTCTTAGAAATCATGTTTCATTAGAGCAGTGCAAAATGTTCACAATGAAACACCAGACCACACAAAAGTCACCTGGTGTGGAGTTTTGTTACAAACTAGTAACGCAAACCATATTTATCAAAAGATTTCCTTAGCATTGTGGAACTCCTGAATGACCTGAACTCAATTTTAAGCATATATGGTGTGTGGCTTTGGATCAGAATCATGCAGGATTCATAGCTTTGCATGGTTTTGATGTGAGGTGCGAATAAACACCAGGTGAAGCACAGCAATTTCAATTGAGTTTCAATTTGATCAGGATCCGATCCTCACCCGGTGTTAATCGGTGTAGCTCCATTGAAGTCAATATTTCGCCCCGTTGCGGAGCTACACCAATTTACTGTGCCCGAGGAGCTGATTGAAATTTTCAGTTTGCTCGAACCTGAAAGTCAAAGTCTAACTCAGTGGGTGTGAAACTATTTGGATCAAAATGAAAGAAAAATGTTTGGACAAATGCTTGCGAAGTAAAACTAGTTCTGTATTTTGCAGCTGGAAGGTCGCAGCCCTGAAATATATATTCCTAATGATATAACCATAAGTTAAAATCCATCATTACTTTTTTTTTTTTGCTAACCAGTAAAATGACTTTTGCTGAATCTACCTTGTGATATAAGTTTAAAAGGAAAAAAGGTATTTCTACTGAAGTCCTGTAATAATCCCAAATCCCAAAGTTGTGGAGATTGCTAACAAAACTCGTGACCCTGAGTGCAAAGGAATGCCTAATAAACTTCTATTTTGTTCTTGTACTTATACATTTAATATATAACTGTAAAGGCAACAAAGGCACGCAAGTGCTACGTAGAACTACAAAGATAGTCCTAAAAATAACCTTTTCTAGGGCAGCCCTGGAGAAAATTGAAAAGTGACATCTTTAACTCGCGTTTCAGTTCTGCTTCCTTTGTTTGTTTCCTTTCCAAGGATTCCATCAATTCAGAAGACAACTTTCCATTGACTTGCCCTTTTCCCTGAATATAGTAAATAAAGAGAGCTAGTAATGGGACGGGCTGCATTTCTGGAACGAAGCTAGTGTTTTCCATGGAAAGAGAAGGGTGACATCGTGCACCTGATATTAATGATCAGTGAGGTTTCACTGGCTGCTTCTATGCTCACAAGTCAAGGTCATGTTCCTGGGTGCTGGGGTTTGATTTGCTGTACAGTTAAATTGCTACAGCTGCCTGGGGCTGGTTTTAGCCCTGGGCCACCCCGTGCTGCCAGACAATTCTTGGGCACGGCGCAGGGGCCAGCACGCACTGCTAACTGTTTCCAAAGCGTACGTTGCAGGAAGCCCTTTTCTTGTAGGGTGAGGAAATGTAATAATATGGTCATAGTCCAGGACATGCCAGTATTTTACGGCAGCCAGGATCATTCTGGCATGTCGAAGTTACCAGTGTAGATATCACAGAATCATAGAACTGCCTGGGTTGGAAGGGACCTTTCAGATCATCCAGTCGAACCGTCAACCCAACACTGACAAAAACCATCACTGAGCACTATGTCAACCCGTCTCTTAAATCCCTCCAGGGATGGTGCCTCAACCACTTCCCTGGGCAGCCCATTCCAAGGCTTAATAACCCTTTCAGTGTAAAAATTTCCCCTAATACCCAATCTGAACCTCCCCTGGTGCAACTTGAGGCTGTTCCCTCTTGTCCTACTGCCTGTGACTTGGGAGAAGAGACCAACCCCTGCCTCTCTACAATCTCCTTTCAGGTAGTTCTAGAGGGTGATAAGATTTACCCTCAGCCAGATACAGCCATTGTGTCTTATTCCTGGACAGTCAACCATCTTATGCATTTCATTTTTCTCCCTCCTTTCGGATTCTTATGTTTGTTTTAGGCTTGTTTTATTTATCTAGCGACTTCTGGTCACCACATGGTATAAGCAGCCTAAGTTCAGATGTGTTGTCATGTGTGTTTGTTGCACTTGTTAGTAAGACAAATTTTAGGATGTACTTATATCTTTTGGAATCTGCCAAAAAAGAAAAAAAAATGTCTCAAAAGGCTAGAGTTTCTTGCACGGAATACAGACTAATTCAGGATACTAAATATAGGTGGTTTTACAGTATACTATATAAGAAAAATGAAGGTGGTTTTCTAGTATGAAAAGAATCCTGTTGGCAAATGTGTTAAAACTAAGAAAAGATGATGAGGAAATCTATTTTTCTCAGTGGAACGAGTGAAAACTCTGTTAGGATTGACACTGGTAAAACACGCTATAGCTGCTTTCTCACTTTGTTAATGTTTACATTCCTTTTCTCCTTCTTTAGAAATAGACGTGTTTAAGGTCTTATGCACTGAATCTTTAACAATTTCTCATGTCATTGCTTTTGCTTATTAATATGAAATAAGAGGAAGAATGTATACAAGTATCAAAGCTTTTATGGGAAGTGTGGAAATAAATACCAAAAACTTCCCACAAATTTTGAAACCTGAACTGTCTCTTGGTTTTACAAATGACTTGCGGAGAACTATTTTTTTTTCTCTAAAATAAACAACTGACAGAATTTACCAAAACCGTACGGTTTTATGGCAAATGAAGAGGTGGGAGGGCATTTTGCTATAACAACTTTTCATGAGAATATTCCATTTGGTCACTTTTTGGAAAAATAACAGTCAACTCTTTCCAGAGAACGCTTCCATTAGAAAATTGAGACCATTCTGTCACAGACACAGCCTGTGCAATGAGAAATATCCTTTAAACTGAGTGCAGAGTTGGGATGATGATGAGCTGGGAGGGTCACTTGGTGTGGGATCATTTCCAGGTGTAGAAGTGCTTCTATTTTGCCTCTGTTTGAGAACATGTTGGGAAAAAGCTCCCTGTCCTCCCTGGTCTGGTGGGAGGTGTCCCTGCCCATGGCAGGGGGGTTGGAATGTGATGACCTTTAAGGTCCCTTCCAACTCTAACCATTCTATGATTCTGTGATTTACTAACCCTGTTCATCCCTGGCAACACGTATACCACGTGTCATGGCTGTTAAGCTGCAAGTAGGATAGATAAATAGTAGGTCTGAATGTTGCAAGTTTGAGAAACAAACCTCCTGTTGTAAGACTGGGAAGCCTCAAACCCATCTCTTTTCCCCAGAAAGGGTGAAGGAGGGAGAGCAGGATCCTGCAGAGATGAGTGGAATAAAAGAGTTGGGCTTTGAAGAGTGAGAAGAGCGTTGAGATGTGTCCCCCCCCTGTCGCTCTGGAAAGGTGGGATGACCCAGTGGTCGACAAAAGGTCCATGCTGAGAGCTGGGATATGTACAGCAGCCCGAGGTAGTTCTTGAAAGGTTGGCTTCTTGCCTGTCTGCCTCTTTGGAGTCAGGTTTACGCCCCAGACCTGCCAAATGGTGTGTGCAGCTCAGTGCTCTTTTGTGAGCTGGGACTCGGAGTTCTGACTCGATGCCAAGGGCCCGTGTGCTCTGCACCTACTGAAATATTTGGGGTATTGTCAGGAATTGTAAACTTATTCTCAGGGTGTGTTCGTACAGAGCTATTCTTGCTAGCATTCCATACAAAAATATCACTTTAAGAGGTGTTGTGAAAAAGATCACTGGCTGAAAAGTTAATTTCCTGCCCAAATGGATGACGCCTGCAAGGTAAAATAGATGTATTTAAAGAAATCGGCTATCTAAATCAGTCCATTTCAAAAAGAGTTTACTTTTGTCAATAAGGCAGAATCTTGTGAATCTACACACTTCATAATTTGCACATAAGGTTGGCAGTTTTTCCCCACTTTTTGGCAATGATTTAATAGCAGAGAGCTGTAGCAAGGGCTCAGATTACTAGGATTATATTATATTACACAATATACTGCAGCGTATTTACAGAAGAACCTTATTAATTTGTATTAATATGAACCCACCAACTGTAAATTACCACTTTTTTTTTTCTCTCTCTTTTTTTTTTTAATGACACAGCAAGGAGCACATTTCAATCCAGCATCCTGAATAAGTAGCGAAGGGGTATGATGGTGGAAGTGGGGAAGGGACCAGGTGTGAGAAATCTCCCTTTTAGTTCTAGATGAGGACAAGATTTTGCTCCATGCTATTGGATCAGTAGCCAGGAGACCCGTGTGGTGCTCCTGGATCAGGAACTGATTTGCTGTGAGACCAAGGAACGATCTTTCTTATTCAGTTCTGCAGCAGTCTGTGGAATGATGATATGACTTCGATGTCTTTGGGATCCTTTGCTTTAAGTTCTTGTGTACAGTTCATGTGGGGTTTCATTGTTTGTGGCTAAAAACGCATCCGGTGATTGCTCACAAAGCAGTTTGGTTAGAAACGCTGAAAACTTGGAGTGACTTAAAATACCTTTGTGTAGGGTGTGAGAGGAATGAGGAATTGGTTCTGGTATCTGAAAGACTGTCTACATGGAGTTTGAGACTAAATCCAAGTTAAGTTGTACAGAAACCATTTGTCTCTAGTTAAAACAAAGTGGTTCTTGAATTCAGAGTCAGTTGGGAAACATTTTTGTTCATCTGGACAATGATTAAGAATAGGAAAGAACAGAACCTGGCTATATATTATACTCCCTAATTTTAATGAGGAGATGATATTTATTCCATCTTAAAAGGTGTTGCTGGCTAATTACATGATTAAAAATTTGGCTTGGCATTATCTGAGCTTGTACAGCAAACCTGACCTTGCGTTATATAGGATTTTAAATAGGATTACTGCGAAGCAGAGAGAGCAACTAATTAAAAGATGGCAGGCTTCCAGTTTCCAGTTGATGACCTGCTCCTGCTGCTGCTTGTTGCTGTCCCCAGGGTGAGGGGAGCAACACGATCCCCCCGCCCCGGGATGTACAGAATGTTCTGTGGTGTTCGAGTCAGGCGCTCGATGGAAACTTAGCAGGATCTTGCATCCTCAGTGCTTTTCATGCGCTCTAGCCGGGGGAAAACTGCCAGAAAGCCAAACCAAACATTTTTATGGGTTTCCTCAGGCCCTACCTCCACATCTTGTTGAAAAATTAAAGCACACAATCATGGGTGGGTCTGTTGAAGCAAGCAGGCACTATTATTCCAGGTTTTCAAGGTTGTTTTTCAGTCTATGGATCCAGTCAATTAAGGAAGAGCACGTCTAAACTCTCCTCTGAAATTTCTCATGAAAAAACCCAGTCCAGGAACACTTACCAAATGCCACTTGGCAACTGCAACGAGAAATCAGAGAAGGTAGAGGTTTTGCTAGAAGCACCAGTATCACAGAAACATAGCAGTTTAGTTTTAGTGATGAAATGGCGTTTCAGATTAAATGGTCCAGTAACACTCCCATTCCCCGTTTCACTCTCACTGTTTGGGATATATATATACACTTAGAACAAGGTCTTGTCAGGATTTTTTTATGCATTATGGCTGGACAGGAGTATAAATCCTAGGACTGAAGTGTTAGCCATGGCACCTCGGAGCTCAGGGCAGGTTAGTCACCAAAGTACTTGCCCAAATCTTCATATGTTTATTGTTGCTTGACCAGCCGGTTGCAGTTGTGCACAAATCCTCAGACAAGCTTTACATCCTTCTTGACAGCCATGTAGACGTGTCTTTAACCCCTGTGGAGCAATGCCATGAAGTAAGATGTTTCTCCGATGCAATTTTACTGCATTCTTTCTGCATTCTCATCTTGGATCTAGAAAGATCCTCCTGGCTGGATAGGAAGTTAGTTTGGGCTGTATATTTAGTTCACGTTACAAAAATTAGTCTTAAACCTTTCAAGACATGCGCATACCTAAGCCCAATTAAAGGGATTTTATTTCCATACCCTTTTAAGAGATTAAATAGTAGATGCCAATTGTGCCAAAAACCTTTTCTAGTACAAACTCTGCAGGAGCCAAAAAATACAAGACATCTTCAGCCAGAGGCATTGCCAAGTGTGAGCATTCAAAATAAAGCTGTAACATGATTGGGTTGCATGGCACTATTTAATCTGAGGACAAATTTGGAGAATTTCCTGGCTAAAAGCCCTGAATGACATAGTTGTGCATGACACAAATCTCTGAAATTGTTCCATGCTGGGATTTGAAGCCCTATTGTTTTGGGGGGTGAATGAGGAAGAGGGACGGTTCCTATTCCTTTTGTACCCAAATACTTTCTATACTTAAATATTACATAGCTTCGCAACGTTTATGATGAAACTTACTCTGCACTCTTGCTGTTGTATATTGTGTTTTCCAAACACTTATCTCTTTTGACTTGAGTCGTGGAATTCCCTAAGTGATCTATGAACCTCACAACCGCAATTCACTTGCGTATATTGCTCCAAGAAGGGTCTCATAATTCTTAAAATATGTATAGGGGACAGAGAGGGGAATAAAGTGATTTGGGTTTATTTCTGCACTGGTAGGAAGGGAGATGGTCCAGTCTTGTTCTAAAAGTCAGCCTTCCTAAAATACGCTGTACGCTCTGGGCTGAGCTCTGCCCACGTGGATGCTTTGGAGCCCTCAGTTCGCAACTACCTAGAGGCTCCTGGAACTGTTAAAGTCTCATTTTGTTCCTTCAAAGTGGAAAAAGGAGCCTGGCCCAAATTAAGCTAGGAGTGCTGTTCCCAAGGCATACCAAGCTTTATGGGACTTCAAGCACAGTATTTCAAACTCTTAATTCAGAAGTATAGGGGAAAGCAATCGCCACTATATTATGCCTCTTTTTCTAAACAATCCAGTATGTTTTCTTTTTGTGTAAATGTGATGCAGCTGGTTCTAGTACCATATTTACTGTAAATATCCTTTTTGGTAAACTAAGGGGTTATTGAGGCAGTGCAGTAATAATGTGTTAAAGGATTTAATCCACTTTTTGAACACTTACTAAGCATGTATTTTTTTTGAATGAATGAATGATCTGAGCGTGTAGAACAAAATCTTAGCAGTGCAAAGGATCAGAAATGAGCCAATGTTTATATTTTTAATTCACTGCTTATGAAAGAGCTGTGGGTTTTGAGGGAATCCTGACTTTGCTTGAATTTAGATCTAAGGGCTCTTCTGTGATGAATTTTTTCGGGAGTTCAAATGAAAATACAGACATTTCAGCCAGAACCTATTGCTTAAATTTAATGAATTAATTAGACACAGAAGAATGTTAAAATGTATGGAATGAGAATGACTTTCTTCCCTTCTTTAACAATGTTAAGAAAATGGATTTGTGTTATGGTTTCTATCATTGATGCAATCTGTTTTAAACATAATTTTATCCTGGTTGCTTTTTTCTTTCTGTGTATTTTTGGATTAAACAATATTCTTCAGTAGATATGATAGCTGCTACAGAATGGTTTTTTCAGTGAGATTTCCTGCATATATCCATCCCACCATGCAGACTCAAGTGAACTTGGAAGAAAATGCTTCTAGAGGACTTTCCTGTAAGCCAGCTTAACTGTAGCCATATTCATTTATATGACATTAAATTACATGAGGAACCTGCTTGTCAGAGGAGCTTAAGCAGAAAACCAATGTCAGCTTACAAGGAGCCTTTTAAGGAGCCCAAAAATTTTATAAAACAAAGTGAAACTCTTAATTCAATACTTTTTAAGTTATACCAGTATGATTCCCTAATGTTGAGTTCCCCCTCGTTTCAGACTAGTCAAGCACTACTTTAGCCAGCCTGAGGACAGCTTTGGTCCTCAGATTTGACCACCGTACCCGAGAGGTCCTTTTGTCAGGTTAAAATGACAGAGCTGATGGACTTTAGCTGGGTCGGATGGCAAATTGGCATCCCTTGCTGTACAAAGCTGGGTTAAACCCTTAGAACATGCTCAGCCTATTTACTGTTTTACCTCCGTCTCTAATTTACAGAAGACTTCACTGTCACAATGAAAAAGCTGCTTGTGAAATGTAGCTTTTCTCCTCAGAGAGTGGATGGGTCTCTAGATCCCAGAATTGTGTCCAGACAGACATTTATCTTTCCAGGTGAATTTATCAGATAGAAACATAGGAATGGAAGTAAAATCTTGAGTTAATTGTTCAAGTTCTTTAATATAACTGCAATGTATTTTCATAGTTTTTAAAGTTTTTCTGAGGAGCAGTTATGTTTTTTGCATTTTTGCTCTGGAACATATTTTCTATCAGAAGGCTATCACTGACACGACTGGACACTGTCCTTCCCTCTCTAGCCTCATGGCATTATGACCAGTGCTTGCTGACTGATTATTGTGCCAGCGCTGTCTGTTGGCTTCTATCACTATTCTGCTTTCCTGATGTTTACTTGCCCAACCCAAAAGTAATTTAGTAAGGCTACACCAGTAGGACTTTCTTAGTTTTCTCTCACATGATAGATGATTAATTCCTCTGGCTGGTGGAATTAGTGTGCCATCGCTACACCTGTTCCAGTGATGAATTAATTTTCCCTGAACAGAAGTTGTACTCAGTATTACAAGTTAGATCTCCCAAAGGTTGCGCAGTCGGACAGTAAGAATTTGCTACTCTTCTTCTAGTGTTACCTTCACAAAGCGTTGCTTTTGTAGCCTCTCACAGTCATCTGGTAGTTCCAGAGAAAACTCCACTGAGTCTTTTCCAAATCGGAGTTTTAGTTCTTAACCTCTAATGCATGTTTTGTTATTTTCACCACTGAGTGTCATCTAATTTCGGTTGATAAAAATCCAGTTCTTTCAGTGGGTTTTCCTTGTCCTCGTGTCTGCTGATGCATGTCTCTCAGTGTCACCTGAAGACTCCATCAGCGTGCTCCCATGTTCTAGAGCCAGGGCATTAATCAAAATAGGAAGCAAAATCAATTCCTTGTGAAACTGTTTGTAACCCCAACTCCAGCCTGATTCTTTCTTTCAGTTTTACGCATTACTCTCTCCATTTTTCCATGCTCTCTCCATTTTTATGTGTTGGGCTTCATGCTAGCACATGCTTTATTTAGAGACCGCACTCTGTGACTGGCCCTGGGAGCAGAATCCCCATCAGCATCTTTCTCCCTGGCAGATGTCTACTGAATAATTGAAAAACCCATGAGGAGACTTTTTATTTTCTTAAGTATGCCCAGCCTAAGCAGCACACCAGTTTTCCTATTAGCTGTAGTAGCAGAGGTGAGGTCAGCATTCATGCTGGGTTGGTTTTAGAATGGGGATTTCATTGGTTTGCCATAAATAATTTGGGCTCTGTGTTTTTAAAATTGCTGGTTTATTTAGCACACTAAGTGAGAAAACATTCAAAACACATCTTCTAATTAAAAATTATGCTGAGGCTCTCAACAATATACAGATGTTCCACATTTTGGTCATGTATCATCCCGGGTTTTGATGGATAGCATAACACTCAGCTAAACTGCAAGACTGAGACTATCTTGTCCTATATTGTCAGAGGAGCCAAGACCAGGATAAATTGTGTTTTCCTGACTCTGAATACAATGTTGTTGTTGTTGTTGTTTGGTCATTAACAGTATGAGTTCACAAGTTTCCCTTTCTTATAAGGCAGGAGTGCTTCAAGATCCTCGCTGAATGGCAGTTTAATAGAAAACCTCCAGGATTTGGGATATTGGCTCTGTCACACCCATAATGAGTCTGCTTTCTTTTACAGTTGTGTGTGTCAGAGTGTGCAAACAGCTAGTTGGCTGCAACTGCAGGTCTCTTACCCAGCACCACACTGGGAAAAGCATCAAAATGAGGTCCAGCATCTGAAAACAAAAAAAATTCTTATTAGATCATTCTTCACCTCTGGAATCCAGCACAGTGTTGATTGCTGTCTTTATTAGTACCTCAGGCAGCTCAAGCAATACAAACAGTGCTATTCTTGGCCTCTTCTAAAAACAATCATAGTATCAGGGAGAGCTCCACAGTGGAATCCCGTCTACAACCAAGTTACACCTCACATGGGCCAATGTTCTCAATCCTTCAATCACATAAACCAGGCAGCAGCTCCTCTCGCTGGCACAAAGACTATTTCCCACCAGGGCAATGAGTCTTTCAGACTCTGAGATTTTCTGCTCACAGCTCTGAATGCACATTACCATTTGGATCGAGGCAGCTAGATCTGAGCAGGCTCCAGGGCCCATTAAACTTCATCATCTTGAAGCTCACTGGCATTGTTGTTATTTAAAAAAAAAAACCAACCCACACTTAAAAAATGAAGCACACATTCCACATGTACTAAGTATAACTTTCATCACTATGAGTATTTCCATATTCAAAAAATGTGAATTTATATTTGATCTGTGCTTTATGAAAGAAACTATTATGTGAAGTTTCCACTTTGGTTGAGTGAGCGCTGTTTAATTTGTAACTTCTCAGAGGATTAATTGCGAAAGGAGAAACAATGATGACAAATGGAGGGACTTGTTTATCTAGATTGATTTGAAAATAAACAGGATCATAAGGCTGGCCATTAGTCTGGTACTAGAGGATACAAAAACCTTTTTCTGGGTGGGTGGGTCTGTTAACTCAGTATGTCTAAGGAACTATAGCTAAGAGCAGTAGACCAAGTTGAAGAATTAAATAACTGATTCACATTTTAGAATAGCTGTGCCTTGTAGACACAGGACCCGGAGGTCTTCAAAGATATTCTGCCCTTCACACTATGACTTCAGGATTTAAAAACAAGATAAGAGCATGTTTCTATCCACGAAAGTTGCAGTTTGAGTAAAAATCAGGTTTATGTTGGAAGTTATGGACTCAATCTTTAAAGGGGATTTTTTTGGTGTGATTTCCACGGATTTAGTTGAAAAACAGCTATGATTTATTTATATTGATAGTAATAATTAAACAAAATAATGTTTTCACTCGCATCTTTATATTCTACCCTCACCTGGCAAACTGGGTTCAGTTCTGGTCACCTTCCTGTTAACCTTTTCCCTTGAAAACTGATTATTAATTCTGACTCTTTGTTTTTAGTTCCTTAGCCTGTTTCTAATTCATGGCAGTATTTTACCTCTCACCCCAATTTAGTTGCCTTAAGGTTTTTCATGCAACAAAGCAAATGCCACTTTAGAAAAAAGGAATTGCCAAAGACTCTTAAAGGGACTTTATCAAGCACTTTAATCCTTTTTTTTTTTTTTTTAAATCTTTTGAAGCGAAGAAACTAATATAAGAACATATTTACAATATAAATTTAGAAAATAATTAGATAATGAAAATATTAATATTACTCTGTTGTTTTGGAAGCATAACTGTAATAGTTCTGAAGTAGTACATGAAAGCCTGAAGGTGAAAGAGAAAATGAATCTGACTAAGTCTGGGAGCCCAGCCAACCTCTGATTGCAAGGAGTTTAGATCTAAGGGGGAGTTAGGTGCTGAGTGGACATACTAAACATTGTGATTAGAAAAGGAAAGAATTAATAAATATGGAACATTCATAAAATGAACCTTCAAGGCGATGGATAGGTCAAAAAGGAAAGTTCTCGGGCCAGCGGAATTCCTAGTCATTTACACATTCCAATAAGTGAGAAGATATGATATGGAAAAAGGCAACATGACTTCTAAAGCATCCTAGATATTTTCAATATTCACAATATTCCTATTTATAATTGAGGAGGATGAAAGCCACATACTAAATGTAGTTTGATATCTGACCAAAGATACAGCAATTTTGCATGTCAACTGATATTCTAGGATGCAAAAAAGAAATCTGAATTGGATTTCCGATGGCACAGGAACTTGGAACGACATGAAAGTCAAAGTTTTGGAACAGCAGCAAATCTAGAGATAGAAAGTGACATCAGTCAACGTGAAGTGGCTTAAAGAAAGCAAAAGGAAAAGTAGGAGGGAGCCATTTTGTGTTCATGCTCCCAACAGGTACGACTGCATTGACAAGATGAAGGAGAATGAGAGAAAACAGAGACTTGCTGAAGCTGTCAGCCCGTGTATTGACAACGAGCCAAATCCTGAAGGTGACTCATTATGAAGACGTAAACAATCCTGGCCGGTGACTCAGTGGTGAGGAAGCTTGGCTGAGACATCTGTAGTCCATATAAAGAAAACAGGATGATGAGATTTCTCTTGGGTATGGTAAGATAAACTATGGGACAATAATATTGCACGTGCCTATGATAGCCTGTAGAAAGTTGGGACATTCTTACCCTTTATAGCTCATGGAGGAATGTACATATCACCAACAAAGGAAGCTTTGATTGGCATTTGCCTGGGGAATCTGAGAGGAGCGCTGGAAATGGATATAGTGTGAATCTTCTGAGAGTCTGCGGAGGAAGGAAGAGGGTGGGTGATGAATATCATCATGTAGGGAGTGAATGCAGAGAATATTACACAGTTTGGGCAGTTAATTTGTTATGGCTTAGAAACCACCATCTGTGTAGAAGGTCCATCTCCTTTTTGATTTTAAACACTGGCAGTGTGTGCCTGGGAGGATCTCAACAAAGCAAAATGTGGAAAGAAAATAGATTTTCTGGAAGTTATGGTCCAGAGGTAACGGGGATGATTTCAAATAAAAGGTGAAGAGTATGCATCTGTATACCACTTGAAGAAGCACGCTGGACAAGAAGAAAACTCTATCACTAATAAAAATCGGCTTGGGGTCTAAAATAACAACTTTATAGAATGATTAGAATAACTAGAAAGAAAAAATATTGCACATGGTTTCAGTCTGCAACAAAAGAGAAAGCTGCAGGTGAATGTTGTGGAAAAACTACTTACAACTTTTATGAAATGCATGGAAGTGAAAGTCTTCAATTTGTGATATATTAATGAAAAAATAAGTATCAGTGACAGAGGGCAAAGCTGTAGATTGGCTCTTGCACTATTTATAGATGCAGGCTTGAAGCAAGACTCGATTTTGATAGCTGCTGTGGAAATGCACAACACTGTGTGTATTGAAGCATTCTATAATCTACAGGTGAACACAACCGAGAGAGTCCAGCAGCTCTGTGAAGACTAACAAACATAACGTTGAAGATGGTCTGTGTTAGACAGAGAAGTACTTTGCACTCAGCAATGCCATACCAATTTTTGAGTAGTTTGAGAATTACCAGGTGGTATTCTTTGGTCCTGCAGGCTTTTACTTGTTTTCTCTCCTTAGCCATCCCTCTTCTAGGGAAATACTGCTTCAGCTTCCACTACATTCATTTTTCAAAGGTTCCTTGCACTATTGTATTCTGCCACAAACACTATATTATGTCACAGCCATCGCTTCTTCAGGAGTGGGCTTTGGCTGTTGTGTCTGAATTTGGTGGCCGCTGCTGAGGGAAGTGTGTGCGTGGCTCATCCCCACACCTGTTTCCTCCCTGTGTTTCACTGCCAGGGAGGTTCTCCGGGGTCTGTGTCACGGAGCAGCCTGGGTCAAGCGATTTTTCTGTAAAACATTCCTCTTTATGTCTATCTTCCTCCTTATACACATGAGAGAAATAGGGAGAAAAGGTTGTTAGGAAGTCATTACTGAAGTAAAATAGAATTACAGGAGGTATTTCTCTGCTGGGAAGAGAGCTAGCCTTCAGCTCTCCCCTTGTCATGACTCTATTTTCTTTCTGTTTGTTCAAATTGGAATATTGTAGTTTCCAGGGTACCGTTAGGTAAAAAGTTAAAGTTGTGTACAATGCTGAGAATTCCTCTCGGGAGATTGAGGAAACATTACCTTCTTGGCTACCACGAGGAAATCTGACACTTTTGTTTTGGAGTTTGTGTTTAGCAGATCTCTTTGATGTTTGGTAAATGTATCCATTTCTCAATGAAGCACCAGACTTTTGCAGGACTTTCTCCTAATGAATTCCTATTAAAACTAATGCAGGGAGGGAAAGTTCTTGCTCATCAGGCAGAAGTGTACCACAGTTTGGTCCTGAATGAACTGGTAGCTCTGTAACTTGCAATCCTTCCCAGCTGCTGACAAAGACCTGACTGAGCTGGCTGAGCCAGGCAAAGAAGCAAAGAACTTAAATTCTCAAGAGCTTGGATCATGGAACATGATTTTAAAGGAAAACATTGACTGGGGGTTTTGAAGGAAGTAGAGAGATTTTCACCACTGTTGCATAAAAAATATTCTGTTGTCTGTTCTCTTTCTGCTTTTATAAAACATTTGAATTTCTAGTTAAAATAAGACCTTAATAAAAATCTGCTTTTAGAATTGCCATGAGTGCTGCAGAGCACTGATAAAATCCTGTCCACCTTGGCTCAGATATGAATTTCAAAAATGAGGGGTTTTGTTGTCATTTGGAACAAAATTATTTGGGTTAATGTGGCACAGCCTTAAGTTCTCAGTACCTAAGAACAAAATTAATTGGATTGTTTTGGCATTGCCCTAAGTTCTGAGAGTATCTGGCACTGTCTATTCAGTAGAAAGCATTGTCTGAAATGGATGCTGATCTAAGCTGCATGGAACTAAAAAAGCAAAGCATCTGACAGGACTGTGATACCTTAGGAAGGTTTTCTTCTCACATTCACCCAGCTGGCAATCGGCGTGGTACCTCCTGTAAAACAGAACAAAGCCATGAATGCCCCTCATACATTTTTTTTCCCCAAACTAAGAACCCATCAGTCTGAAGAGATAACACTCAGGTAAACTAGAATCTGTAGATTTGTGGCTCAAATAAGGTGACAACTGAAAAGAGGTATGTTAAGAGCTGCAGGAACAGCACTGAAGTAGAAAAAGGTGTCTCATTAAAAATAAGAAGAAACTATCTTAGTTCTAGGAGGTGTACTCTTGGTGGTTTGAACTGGTCCCAAACGCTGTTGCTGTTGCTTTCTTATTCCTGGGAAGGAAGCAGTTGTTTGTCTGTTGCACAGGTTCACACTTTTCAATCTTATAATTGGGTACAATTATTTTTTGAAGATCCAGGATAAGGATCTCCAAAGCGTCTTGGTGACTTTGCTTTGCCACTAGACAGGTTCCCCAGGTGCATTTTTTTAAAAAATGAGCGTAAACGCCCAAGTTACTGAAGCACTCCTGGAAAACCTTACATCAAGTTCACATCTGCCTATCGCTAGAGCAAGAGATGTTCTATGCTCATATAAGATAGCACGGTCATAAACACACAGGATATGGGCTTTAGATGAGTCACCAAGACAGTTCCTCAGGGGACCCAGACCATGAATAACCCTCAACAACCCAAATTAGGTAGCGGTGAGGGAGGACCCTGTAACCCAGCCCGTTGCTATGTTTCAAACAGCCCCGTCTGTTTCTATGCCTCAAGCACATACTCCCCGGTAAGACCCTGGGCCAGCTACATATTTCACAGTTCACATCACAGAGGAAGCGAGGTTACTAATCGGATGTTACTCTCTCTGTCCCTCTTGGGTAGTCAGAAAGAAAGAAAAGGAAATTTTATATTGTTAAACCTCCCCCCCGCCAAAGTTATTTCTGCTCTTAGCAGACATTTAATGACAGTAGACTCAAAAATATGAAATCATAAAGCAAATTATAATTAAGTGAGCCATCCTGGGGTTCCAGCTTTATCCACAGCAGATTGTAAGGCATCACCTTCAACACAAATTACAGTTAACTTGTAATTTTTTTTAAGACTATATCTGTTATACCTCCAATGCTTCTGTCACTCCACAGGTTCTCATTTGGACTAACTGGACAACTCTGTCCAGTTTTCAGGACTGTATCAGAGATGGCTTTTGGATACCCTAAATCCTTTATGACCAGGAAACTTAATATTCTGAGGCCCAGTGTCTCCCAGATCACGCAAGCTTTATCAGTTTTATCTGATGAGCTAGTTCACATTGTGTTTATCCATTTACAACATTTGCAAGGCCATATTTTAAAACACAAAATTAAACTTTCCTTCGTTTTTCTCTTTCCTGGCCCTGCGCACTCGATTTCTCAACCTCAGTTTTGTTCCAATCTATTTTTGAATCTCTTTGCATAATTCAATGATATATTACATATGAGATAATATGAAAATGCAGAGTTTTAAAAATATCCACTGTTGTGGGTCATAAGAGTTTTTTGGGTTTTTTTTTCCATCTTGCTTTTTGAGAGGGGTTTGGGTTGTGTGTTCTTTTACCAGCAATTGCCTGAATTGCTGTGCTTTTGCCACATATTGGACCTCACATCTCTAGGCTGACACCTGTTATTTTCGCAATAGCCACTTTTTATGTTCTTTGAAGTTGTGACAGGTGTTGCAAAACATAGGGGGTTTTTATATCATGTTGGCTTACTTCTTATTAAAACCAGAAAATATCTTTTTTCAATTACTCGTTCTGCTTTAAAAGACCTCCTCTTCCCGTGGTACAAAGGAAATGGGTATTTGTTTCAGGGTTCATATGTTAAAATTAAGAAGAAGCCAGGTCTGATACAAACACAGAAGTAATGACCCCAACCTTTCCTGTGGTTTATTCTGTAACTGAGCTGTTATCGCACTGGAACAGGAGAAGGGAGTCATTGTGCCCTGGTTGAGAACACTAGTGGACAACAGCCTTTGGGTTAGTAAATATTTTCAGTTTCTTTTGCCCTGTAGAGTTCCCTCAGCTCTGTCGCAGCTCTTGCAAATTCTCCTTCGTTAGTTTGCTGAGCCTGTGAGGTTCAGCTCAGAAACCTTTCCGTGTTCTTTTCCCTGAGCTTATCTCACATGTTTTCAAAGTCAAATTGGAAAGGAAAGGGGGATGAAGTTGTCATGACCCTATTCCTGCCTCCTTCTGATGAATAAAGACTGATTTTCTTTTTTTTTTAAAAATAATTTTATTTGCTCTAGATGTGGTAGACATAACAGAGCGCTGGCTCATGAAGAGGAGTGGTATCTGTGGTGTGGAAGAGCATGAGGAAAGGTTTCTTTCCGAAGCACAAGTATCCTAGAGGTTCACATCCTTGGCTATAAATTCATAGGCAGATCCTTGGGGACTGAAAGACATATGACTTTTTTCTTTGTGATTTCCTCAGAGTTCTGCCATTAACTCCGGCCTTCTCAGAAGCACGGCCTGGTGCCCCCTGGGTGCATTCCCTGGGGCGTTTCCCTTGCTTGTAAGTTTTTGAAAAATCGTGCCAGACCATGTTGCTGTAACATTTTAACCTTGCTCCACTTGGGAATCCGTATCTTGCTCCAACCACCAGTTGACAGACATTGGTCTTCCTGTTGAATTTCCAGTATTGTGATTTACTCAGATTTCTGTGATAGGCTTTTAGAATAATCTCAGAATACTTTTTGCTCACAAGTTGCTTGCCTTGCAACTGCAGTTTATGTGAACAGTAAAATTCCAATTTAGCAAAGTATTTAAGCATATGCTTTAAGCTTTTCCTTTATACTACACATTCAGAAAATTTTTAAATGCGTTTTTAGTTACTTTACTGAACTGGGGTCATTGGTCACTATTTGAACTGGTGAATTCCCAGTACATAAATAAAATACAATATAGTTTGTTTTGATAGTACAAAAGCTGTCAGTAAAGCTGTTAGGTGCTCATTGCTTCATTTACCTCTTCCACTTCATTTTATGGCACATATTATAAATGAGGAAGGATATCAGAATTTAAAAGAAATGCTGGCCTCTTGACCTCATTTTTTTTTCTACAGTGAAGACTGGATGTAAGTGCTTATAATTAAAAACAAACTCAGTCCATTTTTTTCAAAAATATACCATCGTGGTCACAGAACAGTTTTGAGACATTTTAAAGCCATTTGTATTGCTATACATGTCTTTTTAAAACTGTTTGGATGAATTTTATAAGTTTATCATTACTTTCTTCAATTTGATTTGTAAGCAGCATTCTGCATAGGAAACAGCTTTAACCAAAAACTCACTTGACGAACTAGTTGGTGGATTCTTAGCCAGCACGTGTGAAGGTTGAGGGTACTCGGGCCAATACACCCCATTTCTTACTGAAACATCCCTGTATGGCTTTTGTGCTGGAGCTGGGTTGCGGCCGGCTGGGACCAGTGACACTGAGGGATGGAAGGAACTGCCTGCACCTGCCTGCACAGGCGTAGCTGTAGTTTTGCCAGATATAATTCACCTCGGAGGGCTGGAAAAGAGCCCACATATTTTTCACATCCCACCAGAGCCTCGCTTTGAGGACTTATGTGATAGAGAGGTCTCCTGATACCTATATATTCCATGATAAATTTTACCCGTTTATGAATGCATGTACTATGCCTGCATGTTGTTTTGAGGTGCTGCCCGTAGGCACCACATTCCTCTGATAGCTAAAGTGATTACAATATTAACCAACTGAAAAAACCCTAGGTGCCAATTAAACAGATGTTGTACCTTTCATCAATAATGCCTACTGTGCTTTCAGTCCTCCGAAGCAGAAGGTGGTTTCTGCCCCGGGTGATATCAGGCAATCGCAGATGAAGCTGATATAAACACACATACAAAATACAATCTACATTGTGACATTAAATATCTCAAGTTCTATAAGAGCGTCTGGTGTGTTTCCAGAAGGGAAATGTCTCCAAACATGGGTTAGCATCTTAGGGGAGGTTGCAGTGGGAGACAGGAGTGGGGACGACTAGGAAAATCTCCTTGCTTCACAATAATCATGTTGGCCCTCTGAACTTATAAAAAGCAAAGCTATTAAAGCAAAGTTGTAGTTGTTGGGGTTTTTTTGTTTATTTGTAAAATGGTACGTCACCTATATTTCTACAGCACTTGATTTCAACATTGGGAAACTGTTACATTTACAGCCTCGTCTGAGGAAAACAATGTTTTATGACGTAAAGACAGAAGCAGGTTCTCGTATTGTTCTTAATAGTGTGAAAACATTGTGGTCTCGGTAGAGTTTAAAGCAGACTTTTTTCTTTTTTTTTTTTAAGAAAAATTGATTTGTGTGGTTTTGGATGCCAAAGTTTCTTTACGAAAATTAGTACTTTGGGGTTGTGAAGGCAATGCTATTTGTAAAGGTGACTTTGAACTTAATCCTGTGAGGCGCTGACATTTGTAACACCTCTTAAAAGGAGGATGATTTTCTGGGTTAGGCTGGCATTCCTTATGTCAGCTTTCATGTTGCACTAAGGTTTTAATCAGGTATCATTTGGAAGTGTAGTTTCTCGTGACTCTCTGAATTCCTCCTGTTCTGCACCCTGTCCTTTTCCAGACTGGCTGGGATGTTCACCCAGTGCCTGGAGTTGTTTCACCTGTGCTTGGAATTGCTCTCCTGTGTCCAGATACAAAACCTACTCAGAAAAGCACCTGGACAGACCTTTGGCTTTGTGTGGAACCCAAACCTACTCAAATGTCAGTGCTTTACTGACCCGGGGCACATGTTACTTGTACTGGGAACTAGAAGTGCATCTACTGTTGAGGTGTGTAATGATTTCCTCTGGATTTTGCTGTCACAAGCAGTGGTCCAGCCATTAGGAGCATCTGTTCCTAACTACCATCTATCTACTTCTCGTTACCGGCAGGAGAAACAGCCTTTACTTACATGTAGCCTTTACGTGAGGAAAACTGCTAAAATAATCATGTACCACTGGAAGCAGAGTCCTCCTTTAGGAGATTTAAAAGGAAAAAAAACAAAAAGGGAGAAACTCTTGTGTTGTTTTCTTTAAAAGAAAATATTAAATGAAAGCAGAAATCTCCATATCCCAAAACAGTAGCTAGAAATGATGAGTTTCTGCTACACACAGCCTGCAATGTTTGTGAATCAAAAATAGGCCTTCTGTTTGGCAGTGTGGCAAGTGTAATTCACCTTTCCATTTAAAAATTTCATTTTATTTTTCAAATGGATGCCAAGGCAGTACTCGTTAACAGGAGAAAAGGAGAGGGTGTGAAGGGACAGGGAAGTATTTTCATGCTGTTTTCATTTTCTAATACAATGCCCTTGAAAAAAAAAAGGCAGAGGATGACATCATAAATTTGGAATTCCAAGGTCACAAACAGGAATTCAGACAACAAATGGGAGGGTTTAGGAATGTACATTATAAAAATAAATCTATCAAATTTAAAAGAAAAAACTAGTGGTATTTCCAAATAGATATTTGTATGGTAAATGCATCCCATACCCTAAAGGATTCCTTAATACATTTTCTGGTTTGTTTTGTTACATTCAATAACGTGAATGCAAATATTAAGAGGATTTGTATTTGTCAGGGTTTTTTTGAGGTTTGTTTTTTTTTTTTTGCTTGGAAAACTACCCACACTCTCTTAATCTTGATATTTATCACTCCACAGGAATGCTTAATTCATTTTTGAAGTTTCATATGATACAGTAGAATTTTCTGCATCTCTGTAGGTAGCAGCCAGGGACGTATATGTAGAAGTGATAAAACTTTATTGAAAACTACATAACAGGAAGCTTTTGAGATGGAATTTTGAAACTCTTTTTGTGAAAGGGATATTAGTCCCTTTTTTTTTTACTTCTTTCCCTTTGTACCTGGAGTTTTGGCATTAGGATGACCTAAACAAGAACTGGAACTGTTGCTTCTTTAATGAGATTTTTCAACCTTATTTTTTGTATTAGATTGCCCAGACTAAAATCATAAAAAATGTACTGCACCGTATAAACTATGCACTGTTGTTAAAAAGTGGACTTTTGCTTTGTAGGCTACCGTACCTATTTGTTCCTGTTTCCTTAATATTGTTTTCTCCAGATGTTGGAAGTTAAAACACCCTTGTTATTTTTTCCAGTGTCACTCTTTGTTACTTTCCATAGGCAACGTTCACCAAAGCCAGGCAGTGGAGGAAATAACAGATGTGTTAGCCTCAAATTATGGGCATAAAAATAACCTTAATAAAATAGGTATTAAGTGACAGCACTTTACAAAAATCCAGGTCTAATTTACTCTAGCCTAGAAAGCAATAACTTAAGGGGACCTCAGACATGCATCCCCGGGCTCCGGATAGTTTGTAGCGCAGCGACAGTAGCTGGGATGATGACAATCCCAGCTTGCTGTCGGCGGCACATTCCAGGAGAGGCTGTCAGGGTGTGTTTGCCTTAGACACTTTTCTGCCTGTAACACTATTGTTTGCTGGTAATTAATTTTCCATTATAGACCTGCTAATTCTGCCAGAGAAACCCTCCCTCCTCCTTAATAATAATAATAGTAGTAACAACACCACTAATAATAATAATAAAAAAAAAAAAAATCACCCACATTCTGACTTTGAATGCAGACAAAATTGTCACCCTGGGTTTACTCTCCTTTTACCAGGCCTTTGGTTCCTGCTGTTCACAGAAAGCTGCAGATGGCTGCCTCAGCAGGAAGCCCTTCCCCCTTCCTTAATGGAACTCGTGGGAATGCGGGGATCCTGGAACCGAAGCCCTCCTTCCCTTCCAAACCTCCTCTCCAAACCCCTACTGAGTAAAAGGAAAAAAATCCCCACATCCCTGGAAACATTTTTGCCAGCCTGTTTTTCAGTAAAAACTTAAATTAACCACTTCACTCCTGATTATAATAAAGATTTGTTATTGAAACAGCTTCTCTTTAATGTACTGAATCATTTCCACCCGCTTATTGAAGTCGTCCATTTGGGTTGAATTATAGCGTCCCGCTTCCATTATGTAATAATTTCAAATAAATGAAAACAGGTTTGAATTCTCCAACAATTAGCAAAGTTTTAGCACGTTCCCCCTCCCCCCACTCCTTCCCAGACACCCCTCCAAAAACTGAGATTAAAAAAACTCGAAACTTTGGCGAAGTCACATCCGAAGTTTTCGTCTCTTGTTAAAATCTTCTCCCAGATTTGCTCAAACGCATCATATGGGTTAAGTTACGGCTTCCCTTTATATTTATTTTCAAGTGCAAAATAAAAACAGCTTAAGCATTGTGATTTGATATTAGGAATGAAAGAGTTAAATGCCTGAACAAAGCACTCCATTTATAATTTTTGTTAGGAGTTCCACACTGAGCATTAGAGTGAGGTGTGTCTTATAAAGAGGGTGTTTATATTGGATTTGATATAGTTAAGAGATTCAGCTTACATATAATAGTCTCCTCTAAGAAGAAGCATAAACCAGAATGAGTTCAGTGGGATTTACTGAAGTATAAAATATAGTATAAAAGTCTAATCTTATAGACTAGTATCAAGCACAGAGGAATTCATCTCTTGCAAAACATCCACTGCAGGAAGGGAGAGAAGAAAATGGGGCCAAATCTGTAGCCGTTACTTTCAGCAATAGCCTTAAGGCCTCCAGCAGGCCCTGCCTTTGCCCTTCTGACTGGAGGTTACGTGTGACAATCAAGGCAGTGGGATGGGGTCCACAGTTCAAATGAATTGGAATATGTTTCTTCTAAAAAAAATAAATAAAAATTGCCCACTCTATTTGTGGTGCTTTCACTAATCCAAATGGTGTTTGGATCAGGCCTGAAGAAAAGGAGGAAACGTTATAGTGCAGAAAGAGAAATAACAGGAATTTTAGATGCATTTGTGTGCTATAAAGAGGGTGGCTGCTGTCTATTGCAAAGCCCTGAGTGATAACCTTGGGTTCAGCATGTGGAAGTCTACAGTAACTGTGTTGTATAAATAAACAATAGCTTAAATACAGCAAGGACCTTTGGATTAGGACGGTGAGCAACACAATTTAAAAGTGTCTGACAAGTCTGTTAATAAAGGAATGCCATCCTGGGCAGCTCAGCTAATTGCAAAAGTGCTGGGCAAATGGGAAAGGGTGGGGGAAGAGCTGCTCTGCATCTGGCTTAGGCAGATTTGGCTTCGCTTCCACCTTCAGTGTGATACCAATGGTTTTATTTTCCCTGACGCCCATAGAAAAAGCAAAGCCTCTTGAACTGGGACGTTATAAATACTGCAGAAATAAGGAAATAGAAAGCACACTAAAAAAGAATTCTTAAATAGTAAGGACCATATGATGTACCCCGAAGGCCAATGGGGATTAAAGCAATGGTTTCATTAGCTTTGCAGTAAGAACAGTTCAGGGAGGACCGTAGAGTGGAAAAATAAATATACATCTGCACTTAAACGCTAGCCTAAAAAGAGGAACATATGGTAACCTCTGGGTGCCAGCTTTTCTTAATGAAGGTTGCAAAGCCTGTTACATTTGATATAAAGTCTGAATGAAGACATATAAATATTACACAGCTTCTTAGAACTGATGGTATCACACTCCAGGGTTGTTACTTTGAGTTCATTTGCTGCCAATAGGGCCGTGGTTCAAAATACCATCAAAGGTTGAAAGTTTCCAAAACTGCATCTGTGTATGTAATTGTTAAGGAATCTTTAGAAGTACATATTGGGAATGAGAGGGCTTAACGGGAGGAATGGGCAATTTCTGAAAGTGGTTGACACTGCTCGTGTCAGTTTGGAAGAAAAATAGCAACCAACCAACAACATTCCTGCAACGAGAGTGAGTGCTGTTTGGTGACAGATATTAGGGCATCACCAGTAGGAAAACAGGAATGAATAGAAATCACTAAAAATAGAAGCACCAAAAGGGCAGACAGTAGTTTTATTTTTTTTTTTTCCAAATACGAAGGCCATAATCTACCCAATAATAAGAAATAAGTGGCGAGTGGTGTCGTCATACAGTATTCTTGTCAAATGGTCAGCATTTGGGCTTTGTGGTTTTCGGAGACAGATTTATTGCCCAAGATGAGGGGAAAGTTCTACAAAATCCACTCCATAAAAAAATGTTTTTGTGTATGATCTCATTCATTATGACTTTTACTATACAGCAGAATGAGAAGTGATCATAGTAGAGATACTTGAAAGGTGAAATGTGACCAAATGCTGCTTAAATATAATAGATAAAACATGAATTGCATTTCAGGAAAGAAAAGTAGTTACCCTGGAAATGCTTTAAATGTTTGCATGTGTAATGGTTCTCCAAGACCCAGCACACTAATGATGGGCCATTGCGCTGAGCTGAAAAGGAAATCCATTCCCGTACGCTGCCCCTATCCAAGTCCATTAAGAAATAATGGTTGTAAGATGAAAGTCTTGTTAGGGTTTCAGTGAAAATGTTTGGCACACCAGGATGAAAAGTCAACAATCTGCTTTTAACGAGAGACACTGGAAAAACTTTGGTTAACATACCACTGAAAATATTAATTCTCCTTAATGGCAGGATGCAACACAGCTTTTTATAGTTTTTGATCCATGTCATAAATTTGGCCATGACAAAGGGATACTCCAGCTTTAGCTCGCTGGCAGGAACATTAGCTCTTTCCCAACACTAAAAGGTTAGTCCTTTGGATTCTTTGTAATGCACCAAAGGGCCAAATTCTTTGCGTGGAAATAAAATGACATAGGCCAAAACCCAGAGGAAAAAAGCAGCATAGACAGTGTGTAAGCTGTAGCAGATTTAATTTTGCATATCTTTTTTGCATCCATCGCCTTCCTAAGGGGTCTAAATACAATAGCAATAGGAATGTTTATTTTCAGATGAAATGTAGAGTGATGGTGACAGTATAAATGTAGATGTTCCAGCCATTTCCCATCTGTTTCAGGTCAATACTCTGGTGGGAATGCCTAGCTCTGTGTGCTTTTTCTCCGTGTAATTGTATATTATCATCTAGTAAAGGGAGGAAAGTGTTTCTTTTATCAGTTCAGTGCAATGAAATTTGGAATTCCTTCCGAATCAGAATCTCTTCTCTGGAACAATGCTCCATTTGTTCAGCATATGAACATAGAGTTGCCTCTTTCGTAAAGCTGATATAAAAACCTGATAATTTATTACTTCAATAGCAAAGGCGCCTACTAGCTAATACCACCTTTGGGCCTGGTACAATACGATCTATTTCCTTTACAATAAATAGAAGTGAACAATAGAAATTACACACCAGAAAAAGAATTCTTGTTCAGCCAGCTTGCAAATACAGCATTGTTCCAGAGACATTAAATCTCAAATACAAAAACCTGAAGGTTTGGCAAACTGGGATTGATTTATGCAGAGATGAAATGTCACCTCTAATGGCTTTGTCTATAACAGAAATAAGTCACCTTTACTTAAAAAACTTAAAACACTTTGCAGAAATATTCTATCCTGAGACCTACTTTGCTGATCAAGAAGCTGAGGCAATCAAACCAAGTTGGTAGATAAGTGGCTGAATTAAACTGCAGATTCCCTGGATCCCAGCACAGCACTGCAGTAACTTCTACTCCCTAGGGTTAAATGGCTCCTGGAATGCCCTGTTTGATATTCTTCCTAAATCACCCTTTTGGGTTCTTGTCTTTTTTCTCATCCATTGAATTCCATATCCTTCAGTTATTTCTGGTCAGTGGATTCTGTCCCCCACAGGTCTCCAGCAGGAGCATTATTTGAGATCCCTCTGACTGTAGCTGTCACTGGAAACCGCAGAGACGGTCCATGGAAAAGATTATACAATCCTAGAATTTGCAAATCTGTGGGTAACTGCCATGAAATCAAAGGACATGAATATTAGTGCTATTGATTTACTCATTCTTTCATTTTTTCTAATTCTGACCTGAGGCTTGGAAGCACCATCTAAGTGAGACATTTGTGAAGAGACTGTCATCTCCATGCATTAAAACTGCTGGGAATAAAGCAAGCTATTGTTTCATGTTTGGTCCTGGAGTCTAATCTTGTTTCTACCCACTGCTTTTTGAAAAAGGCCAATTAATCATACTACGCTGGGAGGCTTCTTTGTGATTTCTATCCTTAGGATCAAAATACTCCCTTATTTTTTAAAGGAGCACTGGTTCTTAGAGATAAAAAATACCCTGTAACGTATGTAAGTGTGATAAATAACATCTTAGGTCACTGAACTTATCTGTCACTGTGATATTTCTTTTCCATGTTTGAACTAAGACACAAAATTGTTTGACGTTTTCTGCTCATGTTCATTTTCCTCCCATTATTTTCCTTATGAACTAGCACAATGCTGAAAACTTGACTCTAGAGGAGAAAATCGAGATTTTTCTATGAAATAAAAGAAAAAGGGAGGACTTTGGTACTGTTTTAATAACTTAATTTCCATGAAATTTGTCTTTGTCCTTTCAAATCCTGCCTCAATTAAAATTTGATTTTGTGAAGCAACTATTCTGATTTGGATGGTATTCTTTAAAATTTTCTCTCTGTTTTTAAAAAAAGGGGCACAGAGGGGAGAGAAGGAAAGAGAAAGGAAAAACTTAAAAGACTGAAATGAAAGCAGGATCATTAAACTATTCAGTAGCTAAGATGTTTATTAATTAAAGTATTTTCCTGTGCTTTAAACAGAGTGGGGAACTTAGACTTGGCCTGTCTTGTGACCTCCTTCCTGGCTTCCAGTTGACATTTTCAGAAAGGTCCACGCTGCCGATACTAGTAAGAGGGAGGGAGGTGTTCCAAGAAGTGAGAATATCAGGCAATAATTAATAAAAGACCTTGAAAGATGAGTAGGAGCTTAAGGAGATACCTCCTGGCATGTGCTGTTATTTACATCCATCTTTCCAGGTATCAGCGCTTCCAATCTTCTCTCTTCCTGTGACTCCCTGTGATTGCTGTCAAAAAGTTATAAATTATGAGTCCCTTTTACACTTCAATTGTGACATTTTTTTCCTGTGGCTTTTTAGACTATTAAAGAAACAAAGGAAATTAGATGATAAAAAACAAATTAAAATAACTTCAGTATTTCCACTGTGAAATTTGTCAGATTTTGCCAAGTAATTCACTTCATGTGGCACAGTATTTGATTCTGCATAGAGATTACAAACCTCTATGATGCCTAACAGTAGCCTGGAAAAATGTTTCAATGGACAGACAAGGACTTAAAGCCGGTTTATTTTATTAGTTATTTGTTATTTTCTCATGCATGTTTTCTTTTTAACAAGTCTCTGGAACAGAGATAGCTAGGGAAGCACAAACATATTTTGCCACCTCTTCTCTCAGAGTACTACCGGGCTTATTGGTCTGTATCCTTGGGCTGGAAAGAGAGGGATATTACTGAGATTTCAGGTACTCTTTGAAGAATTAAAACAGGTCCTGGAAAACTGTGGCTGTCTAAAGAGGTTTGGAAATTGGCCTCAGTGGATGAGGCCTGGACGGGACTTCCCTTGGCAGCTTCAGCTCCCTGAGGCCAAAGCTAAAGCTGAGATTTCACAAACTGGTTGCTTTTTTTTATTATTTTTATTTTCATTTATTTTTAGTTTAAACAGCTAAATGGTCCCACTGGGGACTGCGATCGGCGTGCATGCTTTGGACCTGCCTGGGCATTGTAAACTAGGACAGAGTTGGCCTGAGAACTGACAGGCCATCACTGGTTTCACAATCAAATAGTTTAGACCCTACTGTTTCAACTTCCTTTCAATAACTGTTGAATTATTGCCTCCTGTTCACAGACACAGACTGGCTGACTCGGTTAATCTTTGCCATGTCCAGTTTCTCTGGCCGATAGGAAGCGAAGTGGGTTCTGCAACCTGGCTGACTTAATGCTGAGAGATGAGATGGGTGCTCAGAAGCTTTTCGGTTAATTGTAGGGGGACTCTGGCAGAGTGTATTTTAGAGCAAGGATGTTGCATCACCCAACCAATGGAGGAAAGAAAGCAACTGCTTTTCGCAGCCAGAATCTGTTCTTTTGGCTAGTACAAGAAGGGCTTAGTATCCTGTTTCTTTTCTTGGCTCTCCAAAACCATCTGGCAGGGGTGCCTATGTTTTCAATCCTCCCAGTAAATTTCTTATTTTCTTTACTTGGTCTGAAGGCAAAGTTTGCCTGATGACTTCTCTAATCAAGCAAATCAGTCACGAATCACTGCTACCCTGCAACAGCTACGGAAAGACACTCCCATTTGTAAAATGGCAGAATGGCTGTGGATTCAGCCCATGCTAAAAGAATCCTTGGGGGAATTGCTACAAACCCTGTTGCACTGCACTCATTGACGTGGACATGCTCTGACTACTCTAGAGAGAAAATTTCAGGGTTTAACTCAATGATGCCGTTACCTAACATGTATCGGGAATTGTGTGGGACACAAGGGGTGTGTGAGAAGGGACGGGGTGAGGCATCCTTCCCCCTTGCCCTTGCTAGGTCTGACTGCCATAGATCTCACCCACCCCCTGACCTCAGCGGCACAAAGTGTTTTGACTCTCAGCATCAAAGCTGTGTCAAAGAGGAGCTGCACAAACAGAAAATGTCCTAATATGCAATTGATTAGATGAAAAATGCTGAGATGATCCTAGCAGGCCAGCCACGGGCCACATACAGGTCCCCATCAGGGTCCTGCAGGAACGTACTGCTGGGCCCAACCTCAGGGCCCCGTGGGGGCTCCCAGGCATGACCGTCCCCGACCAGTCTCCCCCTTGCTTCCCCAGCCTGTCCACGTCCGAGGACCCCATGGCAGCTCCCTGGGGCCATCTGTCTCTGCCCCAATGATGCTGCAGCAGGGACGGTCTCCATCTCCCCACAGCCCTGCCCAGCCCTGGGCTGGGCTCATCTCAGCCAGGCCCATTCCCCAGGGTGATGCCTGTTGCCCTGGGCTGTGGTGGTGGGACAGGCCCTGGCTGCCAGGCCTGAGCCCCCAGTGTGCCCTGACACCCACGTCTGTGATCAGAGTGAGGGTTTAAGTGAGATGAACCAGCCAGGGGCCAGAAAGATGGTTTTATTTCTCTGCGGTCTTAGCATCCAGTCACCGGCTGTGGTATGTCTCTGATATGTAAGAGAAAAGGGACAGTCAGAACATCAAAAAGAGGAAAAAAAAAAAGAAAGGAATTATGCTATGTAAAGCAGAAATGACATAATTCTTCCCGACTTTTGTGCGAAACCTTGAATATTGAAATGTGTCACATAACATGGAGGTGTAACACCTACAGTTGTACCAAAGGTGAGGGGATGTAGGAGATACAGGTCCATCAGTCTGGGTATCTGAAAGGACTGCACTTCCATTTGGCCCAGTTTCCTCTCACTACCTCTTCATCTCTGGAAGAAGAGGCCAAAGAAATATTCCTTCACTGAAAGCAAAAATTTTGTCAGAAAAAGACTTAATTTCACCTTTATAAACTCGATGCCATAGTCCTTGACTTTACCTGTGTTTTATCATCTTCACTGATAAGGTATTGTCATATTTAAGGATTGAATTTTATTAAGCTAGTGTTCATAAAACGAGTCTTGTAAAGTCCTTGTCAAAAAGGCTGAAAAGCTTATTGTTATTTTGCAGAGTTTCTCCTTGTGTGTGCCTGTAGTCTGCGCTCGAGCTTATGTCTGGTAAGTGCCTCTCCTTAAGCCTTGATTGAGAAGACTTGTTTTCCAGTCCCTGTGTCATTTCTGTGACCCCGTTTTGAACTCCAGGATTTGATATCCTCCCCAAAGGGCAGACAGAAGTATTTGCCTTATGAGTGCTGTGAATTACAGCAGCTGGATTACTCTCTTCTCATTGCTTAATATTCTCAGTTTTACACATCCAAAGAAAGTATTTTTCTGTCATTGCATTGCATTGACATTAAGCTCTTCAGAATATCTTTTGTGGTAACAAAAATTCCTAACGATCTCAATAAGGCACAGACTTCATCCTTAGTATTTAGATGTTAGGCAAGTCTGGAATTTTCCAGGTTTACAGTCCCATGTTCCACCTGGGGAATGTTAGAGCTTCTGTTACTACAGCCGATCTCATTATCTATAGTTTGAAATCTTTTCAAAATAGATTGAAATGAGGAGTTCCAGAATAGCTATTAAAAAAAAACTTCCAAAGGTGCGCTTTGCTCATAGGAGTACGTTATATTTCAATCATTGCCCCAGGGCTGGAAGGAAAGTGGGTCCTTCACATGCAGGGCTTCAGCAAAATGATAACACATTGGGTGATGTAAACCAGAAAGGTAACTTGATATGTTTGGAGTTTCCTTGCCTTTTTTTCCTGTATTAATTAGTTGCTTGCTTTCTTTTCTCCCACTTCAAGAAGAAAGGAGGGCTGGAGCTCAGTAGATGCAAGAAAAACATAAAAATAAGAGCTGGAAAAATAATCAATATCAGGACTCAATAGGGCTAATTCGGATGAGCTGCCGGGTCAACTACTGTCATGCTTATGTACAAAGGGAGAAAACAGCAATGGGAATTGATTCCAGCTTTGCCAAAACTCTGTGTTATGAGCCTGAGGAAATAGCTGATGAATGTCTTAGATTCCCTGTGTGTAAAAGGCAGCTGATAAATTGTTTGTTAAATACCTGGAGAACCACTGACAGAACACACAAAGAAATTTTTTTTCACACAATTTGGCTACAGCATAACTGTATTCCATTATTTTTAAGATATCCTTCCAATTTATTTCAGAAAGGAATATAATTGTAATCTGGACCTCACACAAGCCCTAAGCCCCACCAGCAATTTTGTACTTTTTTTACAGAAAGACTCTCTTATCGCACCTGTTTTGCCTTTGTTTTGCTATGTTGTTTATTTTTTATCCCCCATGTGCATAGTATGGTCAATACGGTGGAACTAAAAAGCACATTTTCAATCGGTGTATTGTAGTACATAAGCATGGAATAATTCTATATATTCACATAGAACTGGGTGGATCTGCAGCTTCAGGACTCCAAATGTCCAGGGATGAATAAAAATTCTCAGGAAGACTGCATATTCACTACATTGTTTCATGTTCAGCTATAAGATCGTGCATATTTCTGTACTGATATTTCAGCATTTCGAGGAGGAGGTCTGAATCAGTCCTTGCAGCTGCTGTAGAATTTTCTCCAAACTGTTATGTGAATCAGTTCCTTTTACTTGAATATATTGCTGCTTTACAAGACAAACTATGCCATATATAACATACATTTTGTACAATTTGCTGCAGTTAGAGTTCCCAGATCTTCCAATATGGGGCAGCAGTTGCCAAATCCTGGCAGAGGAGAGTCACTTATTTCCAATTTCCATCTGTGAAAATATAGTCCTCTTTCTCTATGCAGGCAGAGAGAAGTTACTAAAACAAGCCACTGAGAATGTGGAGGAGATGGAGTTTGTTTTATTCTTTTTTCTTTTCTTTTTTTTTTTTTTTTAATTTGCTGGCAGAGTAGAAGTAATGTGGCCCAGGAACGTTTCCATTTACATTCTTTATTATGGTGAAACCTACACGTTAATCTTTCATGTGAGGTAGTTTCTGGTCAGAACTGTGATTCATCCTTTAATTACTGGAGGTGTTTTTAACTCCTCTGAGTTGTTTTTCTAGCTAATTCAGTGTTCAATACCACATTTGAATTTCTTCCCAATAGAAATTGATGCTTTGCTCACTAGATGCCACTACGATATTTTAAAAGACTTCTGGAATGTATAATTTCTTTCTTCTCGCTCATTGCGGAACTTTGTTCCACCCTTGGATCATATTTATCCCACACTTGGAGGTATAACAGATATATGTGAGGCTTCTGTATCTGAAAATATTTTTGTTCTTCAGTATGGCAGTTTAGCAGCATTTGCTCATACTTACTGACAAAGAAAACCTAATAAAACAAACAAAAATGATGATGATTTTGGCTGAATCTGTCATGGTTTTGACTAGATTCTCTCACTAAGCAAATAGACTGCTAGCTCCAAATTTCTCTTGCTTCCTCCCATCCTCTGACAGTCTTTTTCACATATGGCCCTGTCGTCTTTGATTTGTACCCTCTCTGCTTTGTTTTCTGTACTCAGCTCTATGTTCCTACTTTGCTTAAGTCTTAACTGCTCAGTCCTTCCAAAAGCATGGATGTGTGCCCCCGACGCTGCATTCTGCTCTGTTCTTGGGTATCTTGCCTACTTTGATTTCAGTAAAGGGACTCTCTTAGGCTTAACACTGCCTATCAGTATAAAACATAAAAAAACACATAATAATAATCCTGACTGAGTGCCTGCTTTTGAACAAAACGCTGTTTTATGCTGCTTCTTTCTTTTTTAAGTCTGCAAACACATTGCCACATTTTCCACAGGCTCATCTTCTGCACCTATCAAACCGCAGCTGTTATACAACCAGTGTCCATTTGGTCAGCCAACAGTAGAAATGTTTTCATTGAGACCTACAGTGAACTCGGCGTAATAGCAAACAGGTGGTCAAATTAGAAGAAAAAGCAGTTTTTATAAAATCAGTGGGTGAAGCAAATGAATAATCTGGTTCTTAAATGTTAATCAAAGAGTGGTTAAAAATCAGCTTGTATGGACATGTGCTTTGTCAAGTGCTTTCGCTTGTGTCTTGTATCATATGTGCTTTATATGAAGATAACTTATTTTAAGGTAACTTAAAAACTTAAACTGGCCTTGTGGGAGGTGTCCCTGCCTGTGTCAGGGGGGTTGGAACTAGATGATCTTTAAGGTCCCTTCCAACCTGAACCATTCTATGATTCTATGATTCTATTTGTCAAGAAAGCTATTGAAACAGCCCATATCTTTGGGAAAGGCTCAGATACTGGTGGCAGCTGAGGGGAAAGCTCAGCAGACAATTCAGGTGAATATTGTTTGGTCATTTTGTGCTTTCAGTGTACTAACGAAAATGATGTGAACTGTTGTAGATGTATGTAAATGCTTTTAGTTGACAAAATCCAAGCTGCAGTGTGCTGTCTGAATTTGGAAATTCATATTGCATAATAATATTCCTTTTGTTGACTGGCAGAAGAATAGCATGTTTTTACATCTGTCCTCTGACTGGATGAGTGTTGTTGCTAAATCAGAATATGAGCATGAACGGTCTCACTTTTATTGGACAATTTTAAAATACACATTTCATCTGATTGAGCAAGCTTCAAGCTTTCTTTTCTCTGAGTGCTGAATGCGAGTGAAATAATCATTAGAAAGGAAAACAAATATTGCGCAAAATAAATACTGTTATCATAAAAATAATCTAAATATGGCAGATAAGCACATTGCAGAAACACATATATGCCTGCAGCATATCCAAGATCAAATCACTAACAACTGAAAAGAAAATGCCAACATACTGATAATTTCCAGTGGCAGTAAATAATAAAATTCATCACTGCAACAGTAGAAATAATGATCAGAGATGATCATTGTGGCATACAAATAAAATTATTAGTCAATAATATTATGAATTTTTACAAAAGGAAAAAATACTGCATCAACGCAAGGAAAGAACCTGAAAAAACCCTCATTTACTTAGGTATGGCACCCCATTAAGAAGCTGCCGTAAAACTGAACCTTCACAAAGCTTCACTGGTGTTTGTTTACACAAGAAACATCATGAAAAGTGCTTAAACCCAGGGCTTTTGCTGCAGCAAGTGAACCTACCCTATAGTAAGGCCAAAACTTATTCTTTATTAAAAGCAGTGATAAATGCAGTTAACTACTTATTTAAATGCTAACATTAGAAGTGTTTAACAAAGGGAGAGGAACCAGGAAGCTCAGTTAAAGTTGCAGATCTGTTCTGAAATCTCAGCATTGTTCCTTTTATTTTTCTCAGCAGCATGGGTTCAGGATGGAGCTGTTAGGTTTAAGTTAGAATTTCCTGACTTTTTTTGGTTTGTGTTAAACCTCAGTATTTTTAAACATACTTTCACAAGGGATTCCACTGGGCAATTCTTCTCCCTTTTTTCTTTTTTTCCCCAAGGTTGTTTTATGCATGTGTAATCATTTTACAGATGGCATACAACAATTTGAAACAAACTCTTTCCAGGCTATCAGTTCCAAACTAGAACAACGAAATTTAAGTAGTATTTTCTGTATTGCTCTTTTGGTGGGTGGGGTTTTTTTTGTGTGTGTTCAAATCATATTGCCCTTTTGGAATAATAAAAAAACCAAAGTGCTTTTTTAGTAAGATCCAGTTCCAAACTGACTTTTGCAGATAAGAAATGATGTCTGGCTTCCTCTCTCTTCTGCTATCTGCATGCTACTGCTGTATTATGGTATTCCTCACCTTCAGTGGCAGTATCCAGCTGCTGCTTCTCTTTCCTCTTAGATCCACTATTAGGAATAGCACTAGCTAAAAAAATGCAAAGAAACAGTACTATTGCAGAAGAAGTTGTGTGTTCTCTTTTAAATTCAGTGAAAATTTCCTAATTGTTAAGAGGGTGAATATGAGGATTCAATGCCGAAACATTAAAGTAGAAATATTGAATTTGAGTGAAAATAATTTTTCCCTGTTTGGAAGAAGAAAACTCATTGGATGTTTTTTTTTTCCTTTATTAACATGAGGGTTTTTTTTTTATTTCCTTATTTATTTATTTTTTGTTTCCTCAGCTCACCAGGATGAGCTGTGATGATGAGCTGGAGTTCCCACACTTTCTTTGTGCCAGCCCAGCCCATCGTCCTGTGATGAGTTGGGCTCTTTCCTCATGGCTGAGGTGCCTGGGAGCGCTCTTGCAGTACTTTATGAAATGAAATGCTGAAGTACAGGAGGGTGACTCTCGAAGCGAGAAGTTTCAAACTTCATATTGCTTGAATAACGTTCCTGCTTTCACTCTGATTCAGAATTGATGTCAAAATAATAGAATTGGGCTTTTATACATAATCTCACTGCAATGAGAATATGCTGTCCTTATACATGTATCTCACGGGCCCTACTTTAAATTACGTGCATGAAATTCTTTGCATGAAGTAGCAAACAGGTGTTGCTCTCTCCATCCTGGTGAAATACTCCTTAGCGCTCCCTGGTGTTGTGAACACGGTTGTCTTTCAAACGTGACTTTTCAGAAGAGGGCATTTCTCTGCCTCTGATTCTGGTTCCAGCATTTCTTTGGCTTGTTCTGATCACCTTTTCAGCCAGCTCTCCTCAACTGTAAGAAAGAGGGAACTGACTGAAAGAGAGAAACCAGCTGTAGCTCTCAGGAAAATCATGAATATTTTTGAGACTACTGATAAAGTTGTAAGAGTTTAAAGTTACTCCATTCCTATGGTGTGGGATATTAAATCTTTTGCACTGCACACTCAGAGTTACTGTGGGAACATTAATTATTTTACAGTGGTGATTTTAGTGATAAACTCTCTGCTTCAATCAACAAGTGCAGGTATGTAGCCGCTTCCTAGAAGTGGTTTTGAAAAAGCTAATCTTAATTTTCTTTTCATAAACAATAGCAAACATGAAAATTGACCCATTTTTAACTGCTTCTTGACTCATAAATAGCTCTTTTATTCCGGTTTTTCTAGAATATTAACCATGAAAACTAAAGCTATGCATTATTTTATGTGCCAATACTGTGTAACTTTTTCTCAAGAGAAATTAAATGGTATATATTTTTTAAAATTAGAAGTGAGCTCACCATTTTATGTTTCAGCAGCAGTTTTCACTTGAGAAGTGTAATCATATTCTGTGGTTACAGTTTCTTGATATAAGAATATATATATGAAAACATTCCTTTGTGGAGTTCGTTTGTGGAATTTTCTTGCCTTCTATCATTCTGGCGTGTGGGCGCACCATGGGGATCTGCGCTTTACAAATAGAAATTGCCCATCAGATAGATGGATAAGATTATCCCCCATTCCCGTTAAAGGGAGCTAAGCATGCAGATCATTTGGATGTTTTCAAATATTTCAGCCAAAGTGGGTATGTGGTCTAACTTTATTACTGTGGGAAAGCCACAGGCAACATTCTCAGTTGTGTAAACTGATCCAGTAACTTCAGCTTTGCTGATTTATGTTAACTGATGATCTGACCCAATGTTTAGGGGATATTAAAATATCAGACATACAATAAAAAAATAACTGTTGATGGACTGTTTCTTACAGAACTCAATCACAGAGAATGGGCATTTAAGCCTTTCGTAGTCATTCAACATTTTAAATGATGGTTGAACGCAATAGAGCTATTCTAATCTACACCAGCTCAGCATCTGACACGGCAGTTCTGAATGCTGTTAAGATCATTTAGCTGTTTCTGTTTACTGTGGTATAGTACAAGAGCAATGAGAGAGTTGTCAAACTGAAATGGCAACAAGATTACTACGGATAAAAAGATACATTTTCAGAGATATAATTAACTGTTGGGGAGTATCCTTCCCCCCCTTCCCACCCCAAGTATTTGAAGCAAAGAGATTAGGATTACAAAATTACTTTGTCAAGAATAAAAATGTAATACGGTCCTGAATTCTTCTCTTTCACTGCCTGAGCTGACAGCAAGTTTCTGCGTGCCAGGTACATGCTTTCTGTTCGGCACAGTGTTGCTTTGTTTTCATTATGGATGAGCACAATGGTGGTCGGAGGAAGAAGACTCTGTTTTTCTTTGAATCATTTGACACTTTTCCCTGTCAGAGGAAATGATCCTGGCTCAGAGGACTCATCAGTCTGACCAGAATTAGCAATTTCCAAACTATTAGGTCAATGAAGGGATTTGCCGGGTATCAATTCCTCAGCCTTTTAGGCAGTTTAAAAAGAACTCTGTTCTGGCATCTTTCCAAATTTTATATTGTGCCTGGAATTTCAGCCTCAAGCCTTTCACTCCAGTTCACTGGAGTTTACCCAGTGATCATTTGATGTTGATGTTTTGCTTTGACACGGTGCTAACATGATGTGCTGAGGATGGAGAAAATATCAAAGAGCACAAAAAACTCTTTTGCTGTTTAAAAATATTTGAAACCAAATCTAAACTTTGCTGATAGCTGAATCCTTTCTTTTTGTGATTTTTGGATCAGATAGGCTTTTTATCCAAACTATTTATCCTAATCAGCAGTTTGAGGAGAGGAATGTTAAATAAACTATTTTATTCTGATTCTTTCTCTGGATGTTTACCAGGCTGTTGACAAAGGCCAGAGAATGTTTAATGACTTGGTGGGGAGACTTGAAACAGAAGTGGGGATCACACTGGATGCTCCTTATTTGCTTTCTTTCACAGTGCAACAAAAGGGAAATGATGACAGACCTCCTCTTGATACCCAGTTTGATTAAGAAAATTTATCATGTTCCTTGTCATGAGTTCAAGTCTCCCACATTGAATAATATAAACATTCTCAAACAAAGCCAGAAATAGGCAGATAAGACTCAGATGTCTCTACCAGAGAATCTTATTCAGTCTAGAAACGTGAACATGACCTCAAAATAACTCTCATGTAGAACTGGGGAGGATTTAAAAGTACTTGAAAGCCTTCTCCCCATGCCACCAGCTCAGGGCTCCCAGTTTGGTGAAAGGAAAAGTGGTCTCCTCCATTTCTGAAGCCTGTACATTCCTTGAGCTGACAGTAATCAGACACATAATCGGGAACTCATTATTTCCTGGAACTTTGAATTTATTTTCATTCTGTCAGTTCTCATATAGAAAATTATCCCCCAAATTAGAACAGCATTCTGGCAGTCACATTAGAGAATGTTACAAAGGAGATAAAAGTGGCATAGAGCAAAAGTATATTTCAAGACTGTGTCATCAGATTTATCTCACCAAAGCAAGAAGATTATTTTTTGACATGGAGAGCTACACATAAACAAAAAATGTACACATTTGTTATTTAAAGAATTTGCTCTGCTTGTGGTTTTGCACACTTCTGAGCTTGCACTCCAGGACATAACTGAAAAAACATTTCTTTAGTGGCTTACTCACGGAAATCCTGCATTTTAGTAGTGTATTCTGAAGCCATTTACGATGAGCAATAGATACCTTTAATAGACACAGAGCTTAGACGTTGTACTTTCATACAGAACACTGAATGCCATGCTTGTATAAATGCTTCAAGGAAGGGATGGAGAGGAAATAGGCGATCACAGATAATGCTGGTTTTGTGTCATCCAAACTTGGGTTGCTGTAGAAACACTGTAGAATGAAGATACCCCCTGTTTCAAATGATGGCAATCTCCACAAGTGTGACACATCCCTGAGGTAGAATCCTTCCAGCTGAAGCCAAAACTTTTTAGAGCTTCAGTTCAGGCAAACTGTGCTTTGAATTTTGGACCATCAGGAAATAGAGAAATGATTAAATTCAGTAAACAATGTGGAGAGCCAAATAGTTTTTCCAGCCCTAGAATCAGGGCTTGGTGCCCTAGCCCTTCATCTCTGGAGACCTGATTCTCATTCCAGGGTAGGTAATAAATAACATGCTTGTTTGGTCAAGTGGTTATCTTCCGTTTGCCAACTTCTAGGATTCTTATTGTATATTGTAGACTGGCTTTTCATAGGTTGATTATCTTCAGTTCAGAGTAAACTCCCAAGCAGAATTTTCAGCCTACTCTGGTAGCTGAGTAGTCTTTATAGGTGGGTGGCAGAAAAATAACCTTTATTTTTATGTAATACATATGGTAGACATGTGGCAGAAAACAGAAAATGACAGGGGATTTAAAACACCATCAGAGAAAATCAAAGGGATAAAGTCAAATGAAGCAGATGGGCTTATGATGTTAGTGAGAGTTGATATGAATCTTTAGATAGAAATTACATAATAATTTTACTTACTAGATCTCTTCTTGTCTAGATGTAGGATTTTTACAATAACAGGTTTGTCTGGTCCCTGAGAATTCCAGATGCAGTAAAAAAAAGGGTCAGGCAATGTTTGTTTAGATAAAAAAGCTCTGAAGGTTGGATCATAGCTTAAATCTAGGGGATACAGTAAAACGACTGAGAGTGCATTCATGCAAAAGTATGTAAGAGTATTTGAAAAGGTATTTCCACATGTAATATTGGATTGTTTTGTTTAGAAGCTTTTAAATCGGTAACTATTCAGAACTTTGACCTAGGGGTGAGAGGTCAAACAATAAATATGGTTAAATGGTGAGCATTTCTGGTCTAAGGATATTTCACCTAGATATACTCTTCTTGTATGAATACCTTTGGATGTGTATACTTCCAGGCCTAGATATTTTATCACATTCCTTAATTTAGTATCTGAGCACCCTCAATAAGATTCTGAGCAATAGCATGGGGTATTTGTTTTTCAGATCCCATTCCCATAGGGAAAGGTATGTTTAGATTTGTTTTGGTAGAGCTTCTTTTGATTTGTTCTTTTTATAGATACAGTTATGGTGTTACAAGTCCATCTGAAAAAAATGTGCTTTGACCTTGGAGCAAAAGATGGTGAGATTTCTAAAGTTTACTACTTGGTGAGTGGGCCCATTTCACAGTTGTGATAGGTCTGTGAGAAAATCTTGTCTCTTGCCTAGATAAACACTTTAATTACTGTAGAGAGCTGCACCGTTCCAGAGGAAGACAGTTATTAAATACAGTCTTCACCCCAGACTTGAAGCAGTTTTATAAATGCCCTGAGGAATGGACATTGGAAGAGGGGGCCTGAGACTGAGGTAATGATCTGTGATAATGAGTTTCCTCATGGTGACTTCATATTCTGTGCCTGAAACTTGCCTGGAGGTGATGCGTAAACCAAGACAGCATTTTCACTGTGTATTTGGACTGAAGATCTGTTGGTAAAAGTTTGAGACGTTAACAGGACGCAGAGTGGAGCTGAACTGGATAGGTGCCATGAAAATCCTAGTGAGGACAGCAAAGTGATTACTTACAGAGCTTTTCACTACTGACCCTTCCAGTATACACTGTAATCTCCCAATATGACCTAGATGAAATCAGCATAACCTGTGTCAGTGAGTTTCTTTATCAGTCTTTAGACATTCAGAAAGGTGTATAAAATTTGACTCTCATCTTGAACAGTACTGTATGCTTTGAGACACTGTTTTGATGCTTGAGAAAAATGAATGAATGTTTGCCTTTCTTCTTGGCCTGTTTTAATTATCCATATTCCGCTTTTTAAGGCCAGGCTATTTAGGCTCTTACCATGTTAACAAACATCAATGCTATAGGCTATATTGGAAAATCTCATTCCTGAAGGAGTAGGGTGTTTTCTGGTAACAGTTATTTCATGAATCAACAGTGACTTCAGCATTTCTCTCTTTTTCCCTGGGTAGGACAGAAGATAAATATTTCAAGTCTGGATTCTCATTTCTCCTTTTACATTTGCTGACAGCTCTTGGTATTCTGAACTATAAATTAGGGAAAGGAGTATGATATTGTGATGAGTTCAGTTGGAAAAGTATCCATCTCACTTAGTGGGCATCATAGGAAATGAAGGCCTATTTGATATTATAAATTGTGTGGGTCCAAGGAATGGGTTAAGCTGGAAATGGAAACATAGGGACATAACAGAAGTGGAAGCAACAGCCTGGTTGCCAAAGTAAATTGGTATTGGACTGAAGATAGATTTGAGGTCCTTATGTATTAATGCAGAAATATTGGTCCTTGTGACAGGAAGGATTTTGGAAGGTTGCCTTTAAATGAAAATCAGATAAACTTTGGAAAAATAGGATCAGTGAAAAGCGTTGATCAGATTATAATAACTGCAATAATCAGGCCAGAACCTGTGGACAGTCATGAAATTATTATCCATATTAGCCGGGTTCAAACTGATTAATTTGGTAAGATAGAGAACATACACCTTTGTATAGGCTGCATGAAAAGTTTGGAAATAGTACATGTGGACTGGGTGTCTTCATTGGAAGTACAGTGCAAGGGGAGTAGAAAACCATCAGGAAACTAAATTATAGAAGACTTTTCCAGTTAAAGACTTATTCTACTGTCCAATACACTGTGTCTACACCAGTAAAGAAAAATGTAAACTTTTTCACTAGGTAGCATTGCTGAATAAGAGAGAAATTACTTGTGCTGAGTAATACATTTAAGGTTATTTCATGCAATTATCTCAGTAGAGGTATGAATATTTCTGACATGATAGTGTTCTGATGACAGTATGAATAAGTGTAGGCTCCCAGATTCTGTTGACATGCACTTTAAAGACATAAGGCAAACATTTAAATCAGAGATGGAAGTGTGTATGGGAATAATTTTCAATTGTATAACTCCATGCAGATTTGGTAGAAATGTTCCTTATTATCCATCTGTGTGTAAAGCTACAAGGTCTGATACACAACTGCAGCATCAACATGGCATGGCACAACCAATTACATTTGGAACTTAAGAACAGTGTGTTCATGCTGCCATTTTGTCTTAAGTTTTGGGAGGCATTAATGAATCTAAAAAACATAAAAATGGAGTCAAGCAAAGTGTTTTTGATTGGTCCCAGGGAGTCTGCATCAGTCACTGAAAACTTGTGTGGTGGAGATCGTCAGAAAACTTTGGGGACTGCTGTGGCTTGCAGTAATTGCTACACTCCCACCTAAGTTAATGGACTATGAATATACATAACTGTCCTTTGCACCTTGGAATGTCTTTTGCACTGCTGTTTGCTTATAGGATTTTTTATTATTATTATTTTTGTGACTGGGGACAGTAGGGTTAAAGGGCATTACAGTGATATTGGCATAGACTATAAAACTTATCAGATGTTCACTGCTTATAAACACAATACACTCCCCCTCTCACTCTTTGATCTTATAACTAGCCAAAAAAAAGGGGAAATGACACTTAGAACCTTTTGTTTAAGGCTTTTAATTTAGCTTTATAACACACTCAGATTGCAGGCTGCTGTATCTATTTAGTAGATCAAGAAACTGTGGGACAGAGAGGTTAAATGACTTATCCAAGTTGCAACAGAGACTCAGTGACAGAACTGGAAATAGAAGCCAAATGTCCTATTTCTCATATCTTTGGTTCAAGTCATCAGATTCAAGATTAAAAATCAGACAAAACTCAGGAGCTTGGCTGCTGAGGAAAATGGTAAGTTGAGTTCAGAGATTCCTATGCTTACAAGTAAATTTGTTTGTAATTCAGGTGCCAAGATAATAAATGAGATATAAATTATAATGCGATTCATACTTTTGCATGATTATTTTTATTGGAAAGTGCAGAAACCAAATCAAACTTTGCAGGGAAGCATGCTAGTTTCAATGAATTTTTTCTCAGTAGAGGCTTTGCAGGTTCAAGATGGAATTTCTAGTTACAGAAAGCCAACCCAGAAACACTGGATGTGATGACGGCTAAATGGTTGGGGTGCTTACCCTCGGTTTGGGGAAAAAAGGCTCAGTCTGTGTTTCATCGATTCAGGATGGTGATTTGAGCCTGGTTCTTTTGAATCACCCAGGGACACTGGTTATTCTGGTGACCTTCTCTTGCTGCTTTCTCTCAAAATACTCTAAAAGTTGTCTGTTTAATCCAAACACTACATCAGAAAATCTTCAGAAAATTAATTATTTTTTTTTCTGTGAAAATATACTTTCTCACCCAGCTTCTGATATAAATCCTTCAATAATCTGTTAGTAACATGTTCAAAGTTCAAAGCCAGCAGCGATCTAAATCATCATTATATAGCCTATACAAAATATCCGAGCCATCAAGACCAGGTGTTTACAACACAAAAATCGTTACAGTAAATGCAACACGTTTCCATTAGTTTTTGACAGTTTTCCTAAAGCAGCCAAAGCCTGAATGGTCTTGGAGCCAGAATATCCTGCTTGATCGTAGAAATTATCTTTTCTGTTCAGGCCAGAGGTACGTTGCAGCAGAAGGCAGGGGCTGAGCACAGTTGCGATGCCGAGAGGGGAAGGAGGAGAGGAGCTCTGCAAACCATATGACTGGATGTGACCCAGAGTTTGTGGTGTGCTAAGCGATGCTAACTGGAAGGGAAAAGGAAAGAGGGAGCACTGTAGCCCTCCCGAGTTTCCACTGCAGTCTACCCCTAGGAAGAAGCCTGCTTTATGTGTTTAACAAGGACTTCTAGCCTTTGGTACTGTTGATTATGTTCATTTTATATTTTTTTTTAAATTAAAAGATTTTAGAAAAAGAAACTAATTGGATACTGCATCCAGGAATCCGACTTCGTCGTTAACAGATTGGGATGCTTGGACTGGACCCAACTCGATATTTTACTTTCTGATTTTTGGAGCATTATGTCATGATGAAACCAGAGAAAGTGTGTAATAGATCCATCCCCTTGTTATCTGTGATCTTACTAGTTCCACAGCTTGCAAATCCTCCAAATTAGGTTCACATATCAGCACTTCAGTAGTCTTCAGCAACATCAGCTTGACACAACATAACAAGCTTTCTGATACCGAAATGAAGGGTTGCCCTCTTTAGCAGCAGTGGTGTAAACTGGATTTCACCCTCTTTAATGGCTGACTAACTTTTGTTAAAGCATTACAGGCATTTATTTCAAACCCTGCCTCTACTTTTATTTGTGTGTGTGTGTGTGTGTGTGTGAAGCTGAAGTCTGATACGAAGTGCTGAAGCCCTGCTGATCTGTGCGTAAAAGAACATCGCAAATTTACCTCTTCAAAAGTTAGAAAATGATCACAGTGTTTTCATAGAGAACATCGACTTCGGTCTGCTTGTTCATGAGAAATGCAATTAGTGTGTTTAATGGCATCGTCGTAGGCGGCACTTTTTGGAGGCAGACTGAGCACAGGATGAACAATCCTCTTCCTGCAGCCCTTTGCCTCATTTACCGGACACCTCCGAAGCCGCGCGGCGAGCGAGGCCGGGGACCGACGGACAATGGGCTCATTCAGTGCAGAGCACTGATTCATTTCTGCATCACCTTTCACTCTGTGAGGGGAATGAAACGGGGGCGTGTGTGTGTGTGTGTCCTGTGGAAAATGTAGTATGGGTTTTGTGTAATTAAAGATTGTATCATAATGTACAGGCACAAGAGGACTGTAGAACAGTTGAAAAGACAGGCTTGATTTCACGGATTTCTTAACTGTTGCAGGCGTGATGTTGGAACTGCCAGAATAGGTGTTTTCTTGTACTTTTTTGATTTTGTTGTAAGGTATATGTGTACACACATTTGGAAGTGGCTGTTCTTTACACTCTTATAGAATTGACAGTAATTTTAACATGGGAAGTGATTATATTTGCCCAGGATTTTTCATGTCAGTAAATGTGGCTTTATCAAAATAGAAAATTTCATAGGAAAGCATACTTTTTTTTTTTTCTCTTTTCTGAAGATTTCACAGGAGATGGAAATATTTCAGGTCTGTCAGTGTTTAATTTCTGCCTCAGCATAAGCTTAGCAATGACATATAGAAATTGTTGCTTTGGATCTTTCATGCTTTTCTTCCCAATAGAAAAGATGCTGTGCATCTGGACTATGTTTTCCATACTGCATGGCAGTCCGTCCCTGGGGATCCATGCTAGCAGAGAGAATAGATCCTTTTATTTCAGTTTGGATTTGACAGTTCAGATAAAATACGTTGATTCAGGGATATTGAAATAATTCAGCTGAAAAAGAATAAAGAGAAAATTTTAACTTTTGTCTCAGTTAATTATAAAAATAACTACCAGAATATCAGACTTTCCCCTAGAGTGGAAAGTTCATTTTTGATCAGCTATGCCAATTACAGATTATATTGCAAATTCTGATTAGACATACCATCTTATTTTTATCATAATTTTTTTTTTTTGTATTTATGATTTATATTCTATTTCAGGCTCTGTGTGTGGTCTGGACAGGGCCTCAGTAGAGCAGAGACTTCAAGACTTGTGCCAAGCTGTGCAATGTTATGGTGGTCTGATGATATGGGCTGATGCTATTTTCTATTTTAATAACAACTGTTTTCTTTTAACATTATAAAGCTGGCAGTTGTTAGTGTTTTTAATTGAACTACCCATGAAGTGTGAATGATAGGTGGAGCTGGCACAAAGGATGATCCAGAATGAATTAATAATATTAATAACGGGGCTGGAGTTTATTTCGCCTACAGAAAATCCCTTCGCTGCGACTCGCCAATAGACTCAGCATTTGTGCGTATGTGTCTCCATCACCACCACAAGCCTTAATACTTTGTATAGTCTGTTTCCCTTTAAATACTGCTTCAGGCTCGAGTTCACATGTCTTTCCTTAGCTCATACTATTTTTGTAGCAGAGCCAACAGCCTGACAGCACTTTTAAAAAAGAATGAATGGGGTTGAAGTACCCAAGTACTGATATGCTGTTTTTATGGTTGCTCCCCATAGTTTTGACTGCTGAGCAGTCAGCTATTGGTAATTCACAGTGAACAAATGACTGAAATTCAGATTGTAGCTGTCTTGTGAACTGTATCACAGTTTTCTTAGTCTAACAGTGAAATACTTCCTCTAGAAAAGTCCCTCCTCACAATGTCACTGTCGGGAAGGTTACTCCGTCCTGTGTTATTCCAGTCCGACTCGCCCTAGATGGATTAATTTAGAGAGGTTGCACTTGTTTCAAACATCTCTGTACCCAGCCTGGGCTGTGGTGTTCCTGCTGGCACAGCAGCTGCAGCTCCCTGAGTCCACATGTGTGAGAGGAGACTTGGGAACCTCCTCCAGGACAGGCCAGTGGGCCCTCATTATCCAGCCATCTGGACCCCAGACTATTGCAGATATGACATGTGCAGCAAAGGCTGCCACACAAATACGTGTTATGAATTCAGCTCATTTTATTTTGAGTTATGGAGCTTCGAATCCACTCTGTTCCTTCACCTACAATAAACAAACACATGTGTATGTGTATGCACACGCTGCTGCCTTTATATGCCCTACCTACCTGCTCACCCACTCACACCCCGATCAGCCTCACTGGACTTGCTCCTACAAAAATCCATCATTCAGCTTCCATGTGCTTCACCTCCATGAGGTTATTATTTCCACTCTTATCTCATACTGGCCTTTCTGTCTCGCTGAGTAGCTTCAGTGACATTTACAATGTTCCTGGAAGAGGATTTCTCTCTTTATCTCTCTGTTAAATGACTGTGTGTGTGGGGAGAAACCTGGCAGTTCAAGAATGGGAAGCAATTATACATCATACACCCTGTAGCTTTTATATTTATATTTTATATTAACGATTGCTGTGAAATGAGAGGCCAACCCTTTGAACAAAGAAATATATAACAAGCTGGGACAAGTGTGGTGAGGCAAATGTTCATGTGGAACAAATATTTCTATAAACCAATTCAAGAGCACAGGAGAATTTTTAAGGGACTCATTTGCAGGACATAAATGCTGACCTTATGTAGTCTCTGTGCACAGGAACCTTCCTCAAAGTTATATTATAAAGTACAGACTAGAGTTGGAGGAACTAGTTTATTAGTTTTATTAGTTTTTATCCCTGAACCACTGGGGTAAGGGATTGTTTGGGGATAGCCACGCTGTCTGACTTTGGGCACCCAACTGAAGTGCCTGCCCTGGAAGACTAACATTTCCAACCTGCTTATTTGTACTTAGTGGAGGACACAGACTCATTGAGAGACCACTTCTGAAAATCTGCTTGACAACTCCCTGTCCCTCTCTACTCACTGTGGAAATGTCAGGGAGGAAGACAGAAGATCTTACTAGGCTAAGGCATGTGGTGTGAAATGATACCATACTATCTTCTGCCAGTTCCATTTTTTTTTTCCCCACAACTTTAAATTATATGATGATGTAGTGAAGTGGGGTTTTTTTCCCAGTTTGGAAGGTGCAGGGATGTATGGCATTGTGTCTATTTTGAATGAGATGTAGTGAAGTGGGTTTTTTTTCCCAGTTTGGAAGGTGCAGGGATGTATGGCATTGTGTCTATTTTGAATGAGCCCCCTCCAGTATAACTCCTGCTGGACAAGTGTCTGAAACTGTGAAGGAATGGACGACTCAACCCATGCATTACTCTGGGCAGAACACGGTACAGCTACCTTTACACGTCTAGATCACCATATGAAAACAACCCATTACTCTGAGGAGGCTGAGTTTATTTAATTATATTAATTATTTAAAAGCCCATACATCATAGTACTTTTTGCACCCTAAAACAGTAACTGGATTTGTTACTGGATCTCCATTCCCTTGCTTGTTGCTTGTTGCTTTTTCTCTAAAATGAACACCTTTTGGTTTCTTGCAACAACAATATTTTTTTTCCTTGTAGGCTTTTTGCTCATTTATAGCTCTTATTCTTTCTCAACCTGGCTCTCATACTTCCTTTTGACTTTAGCATAGTGCTTTTTCAGTTAGCCACATTTCCTCAGTATGTCTTTGGCCCCCTTTTCCAGTTAAGTTGAATATAAATAGGTACAGATTGCCATTCCAGTCGTTTCTCCCTATAGTCATTGCTTCTGGTGTCGTGTTATATTAAGGTCAGATGCTCTTTGAACTGGCATTGTCTCTTCGCCTGTTAGGTACCTGGTGTGTTTTCTCACGCTAGAAAAATAGTAAGGTCAGTTTGCAGAAATTCCTCTCAAACATTAACCGAGTATCCTGTCTGGTAGGAGAGATGAACCTTTTTCTCTCCATGTAGATAGCCATCCAAATCCCTTCTGTCTCAGCCCTCTTGTGCATTGTTCTGGGAGTTTTCTTCCTGTGGACAGCTCAGCAGATTCATGTGGACCATCTCCAGGTCAGTCCCTAGGTCTTGCTGCTTTACAGCTCCTAGTTAAGAAAGATCATGAAAAAAAAAGGGTCATTGTTGTCTCTGTTCCCTCTTGTTCAATTTGGAGGATGTTCTGGCACGCAGTAAGCTTCAGTGAATCCCGGTGATCTGGCACTGGGTCTGGGCTTTGCTTACTTCCTAACTTAGGCTTATAGGCCAGGAAAATGTTGTAATGTAGTTTCTTCTCTCCAGTTAGTCCTTGGAGATTCCTCCTCTTCAGATTCAACTGCAGACCTTCATATATTATTTTCTCTGCTGGTTTTTAGCTCAGCAGATTTCTTGTAACTTCCTGCCTAACGGGTCCATCTCCTCCTCTTCACTCCTTATATGAGCATGAGGTCATGGTGAGGTTGTTTACTCATAAGTCTGCTTCCAGAAACCCTTGTCCTTTCAGTTTGTAACCTTTTAAACCCTTGCAGGACTTTAAACATTTTCAGCTCAGTTGATTCTTTTCTTCCGCGTTTTCAGTTTATGTGATTAATCTTTATTTTTCAGTGTGTGTACTTGAGTGCCACAAGATTTTTATGCAAACACAAAAGACAAGAAATAAATATATTGTACAAAAGGCAACTGGATAGGAATGAGAAAGGGTAACTTCAGTTTTAGCCCAGCAAAGAAAGGAAAGAAAAAGTGAGATGTGATCAGGAAAGGGAAGCTCCAAAGAGCAGAAGCTAGGCACCTGTTCTTCAGGTGTTTCACAGTTGGGATTGATTGATTGATTGATTAATTGATTGATCCCAAAGGAAAGGATGGTAGATTGTCACCCCGAGGTTTGATGTTCATGCTCTTTTACCTTTACATTTGTGGTCATAGTTGACAGAGGATAAAATCCATATTTACAAATTAGGATTTGAGCTTTTGAGGATTTCTCTGTCTTCTGTCTTCAGGAAGATCTGGGCACTTAATCTGAAATACAGAGGGTGATAGTAATGTAGAAAATTCTAGGCATTGTTACATCAATGGCAAAACGTCCCTTGATTTCAAGACTATTATCTAAAAGCTTTACCAATGGTTGAGGAGTAGAAAGATAATGCAAGGACAGACTGTCAAAATTATGGCTATTTACCTTGGGGCATTTAAAAAATAAGCACATGTGGATGGCTGACCCCTCTGGTACTGGGAGAGAGGAACCAGAACACAGCAACCTAGTCTATCAAGTTATGTTCCCAGATCAAAGGTAGCTAACAGCTGCTGGAGAGGGAAATAGAATAAGGAAAAATGCAGACCTTTGGAATGATATGAATCAAAGCAATAAAAAAAATGTTCTTGAGAGGAATTCTGGAGCAGCTGATATTGGAAATCCCGGTAAGTATAGTTTGTGTGAATTCAAAACCTAATTACCTTTCAGGGTAATACAGATAGGCATTGGGTGGCTTGTCTTCAGTATGCATTCTAGGTGAGTTCAGAAAATATTCAAAAGTTAGGAGTTAATTAAACATCCTGTCCAGGATAGGATAAAGGTGATTTTGCTATTCGCACAGCAGGCTCACTGCAAGTGAGTTAGGCTGATTTAAATGAGGGATGCATCTTCTCTCTGAAACAAAGAAAATATCTGAGACCCAGGATAATGATAATGATTAATACAAATTATTTAAAGTTTGGTCAGTCATACATAAAAAGGGATTTGGAATTGCTTTTTTTTTTTTTTTTTTTTTTTTTTTTCTCCCTACTTGAAGGAAATTGGATTTGCAAAATTCTTCTCTCCCACTTGTCCAGGATTAGGTGGAGAACTTAATTTTGAGCAACAAGAAAATAAACTCTCTATCTCTACCCTTCCACTCTGATAAAGCTTTGGAAAATGGGCCTGTAGGCTGATAATTATGTTGCTTCCAAAGCTGAAGTCTGTTTTAATGGAAATATGTATCAAATTGTTTCCTACTCCCTGAAAATGATTTTCATTTTAAAAAACTTTAAAGTGTTTCAGGAAATATTTTGAACTTTGTAGCTCCACCCTCCTACTGACAAACCCATACCAGAAAAAAACAAAATATTTCCGACTAAGCTTCAACAATTGCCAGTGCTCATAGAACTAAACACACTGTTTTAGTAATATCTTGTCAGCACTGCCATGGTTTGATAAAGCAGATCTTCACTGCAACTGTTCTTCCTTTCTTTTCAGATATATACGTATATATTCAGATGTATACATATATTCAGATATACATGCAGAGAAAGCTCTTTTTCTCAGTTGCAGTCTTTTCAGGAGCAGGATCTGTGCTGTAGCCTCTCCCAGCCAGAGAGTCTACTGTGTAGGCTGCTCAGAAATATAATGATGTGTTTGGAGCGCGTGTGCACAGCACTCTTCCTCCACTTTATTAGATCAAGTCGTAGCATTTAATCTCTTTGCACACTTTGGATTGTGCTAAAAGAGCAGAGACTGTTTTGTACATTGTCAGCACCTGGCTTTATAGACCAGACTGAATTCTGGAAATTCAAGGCAGAACTCCAGTGTGTGGTACTGATTGGTACTGATTCTCCAAACCAGAGCCAGCAGTGAGCAGTGCCCTCCAGTGTGATGCAATGTAATGAATAAAAGGATTTTGAGGGATGACAGTGATCACTCTTAAGAGACATGTGACGTTTGCTGTTGCAGGTAAGATTTTAATTATGGGAGAGTTTTGCTAATAGGGATGATGTTTACTGTTGAAGAACATAAGGAGGGAGTGACCATGAAGAATTTCTCCACGTTTTCTTTGAAAATAGTGGCCAGTGGATGTGATTTCTGAAACTAGAGTGAGAAGTCTTTTAAGGAATCACATGGTGGAGAGGAAACACCTGATTGATTTGTCATTGCAGGATTTTCTAAAGTTCTCGGACTTGATGTACCTACTAATAAGAAACTGAGAATCACCTACGAATAAGAAAGTAAGACAAAATATGGATGAGTCTAACAGTAATGATTTTTTTCTTTTTTTTCCCCTAAGTAGTCAGTTCATATGTCATTTGCTTTTTTATTGATTTATTAGGACTTCATCCGACTACTCTTTGTTCCCCTGAAGTTTAATGAGCACGAAATCAATGGATTGAGTTACATTGCACCCAAACTCTATGAACTGTCTTTTGTTTCTTGAATTTTCTAAGTGATGTAATTTGACATAGAACTACTCCAAAACTGCTTTTCTGATGACAGATAAGATTAACTGAGACATGATTACTATAATCCTTGCATTTGCATTTATTTGCCCTGTAGATGTGAACTAGAAATATCTATTTTACAGCAAAATTGGTATAAAAGAGATGACTTTAAGCATACTGACCACACACAATCAAAGCAGATGAGGTTCATCTTTTCCAGAGCCTTAAACATAACTCTTTGCTCAGGATTCCTCTCCTAGGAATTTTTACATGATAAAATTCCCTAATGCATTAATTAACTATTATCAATCTGTGGCCTAGATTACACTTATAAATAAAAATATAGAACAGGATCTCCAGTTCCCATGTTTCTGGCTCCTACTTTATTCAACGTGAGTTTGTGGATGTTCAGGGTTTTCCAGCATCAAATATGTTATATGGCATTTGTTCTTCTTTCCCAGAGGGCTCTGAATAAATATTAATTAAAATTAAGCTAAAACGTTCAGCTCTTTAAATATGTATCTCTTTTTTTTTTTTTTTTTTTTTTTTTTTTTTTTTTTTTTTTTTTTCAAATGTACTTTTCTTCTGGATAACAAATGTGAATACAGTCTTATTTCCTGCCTCACTTACTTTCCCATGCCTGCATGTTTTCTTCTTTTTTGTCCTTTTTTGTCTGAAGGAAAGAAATAGTTTTGTAGAAAGCTGAACCCACAAAATCCACTGGGTATTGTTCTATGCTAGAGATTGCTAAGCATAGTATGCTAACAATGGGCCAAATACTGTATTAATTTATCTGGGATAACTTTTGGAATCTGGGAATTGTGCTCATTGAAGGAAGATAGGAGAGCTTTGCCATGCAATAGAATGCCCAGAATCCTTTCCTGAGCTCGTTTGTGTATCCTGCTGCATAAGGTTTCTGTATCTCACTGGTCTTTCACCTGGCAAGCTAATGTAGTGAGGCCTGATTTCTTAAAATGATAGAAAAACGCTAATTCATTAAGCCTTTGTGTTAGTACCCAAATAGCTGGCCAAAGTCCGATATTATTATCTGGAATATGAGAAAGGAATTTTTCTGATTATGCTCCATTTTGGCTCACCCTTAAATCTTTAAACTGATTGCTAAGATGTTTCAAGTATGCGCTTCAGGCTCTCTGCTCTTTATTGTGTGACGTGTTAATTGGAATTAAACATTCATTACAAATGTGGAAATGTAAGGAGAGGATAAAGTCTGGGGCTAATAAGAGTATTTATATGACAGTGGTGCCTACAGAGCTGGTCAGCTCAGGGACTTAGGTCCTTAGGGAAGGGAGAAGTTTGAAGCGGATAGCAGAGAAAAGAAGAATGATGTGGTACTATAGTGTATGGTAGGGGTTAGGTCTGATTTTAAGAATGGGCTTAAAGTTCTGGCTAACTGACATTGTAAGCACACCTTTGTGTAAAGCTAGAGAATGTCCTCTGCGTGGCTGTGGAGATGGTGGTAATGGGGAGTATGGAAAGCACTTAACAAGTTTCTCACAGAACACTTTTGTGTATCTCAGCATAAGTTTTCCTTGAAGCCCAGGCCAGAGTCCTCACTTTGCAATTTCTTGGAAAGTACTGCATGGAGTCAGATAGGGGTTATGGCATTTATAACCCTGAATGTAGTTATTAGTAACAATTTCCAGTTGCTGACAAAGGCAAAGCACCACACAGTTGCTCCATAAACAAATATTTATATATAATACATGGAAAGTGTAAACAGCTTTTACAGTGTTTCTTAAATAATTTCTCAATGCGATCAAGAAGTTAACCTACAAGTGTTTCTTCCTGAACAGACTAGTACAATCTGTTGTTATTACCATATACACTCACAGAATTAAAGTCTGTCTTGTAACATTGAATTATAATGTAAAGACTCAGTACTGCATTTGGATCTCAGTGCTTTAACAAATGTATATACTGCATTTGAATTTCAGTGCTTTAACAAATGGATATGAGGACATTCTTTTCTGTATAATCTCCATTTCAGAAATTATTTCAGTCTGTGTGGCCTGGAATACAGAGGTGCAACTTGGATTTATTTTTTTTTTAAAGCTGGCAAAAAGATTTTCATTGCTTCTCAGGCCTTTCCAAAATGCTTTTCTTGTCAGCAAACAAAGGTTTGGCAGAGCCTTATAACTAGACATATTCAGCCCTTTTTCATGATTTGCTTGCATCAGCTTGTGTGTGGGCAAAGAAAAAATCAAGTATTGCCAAACCTGAGCACTCAAAAGTTATGAATTGGGCTCCAGAAATTCAGCAAACTGCTTTAAAATTCATGAACTTTAAAAAAAATTGTATTGACGAGAAGGGTCTTTCCATCTGCTCTGTGATGTTTGAGCATTTTGACTCATAATTTAAAACTTTTCTGTGCAGCCAATACAAACCTAAGTCTATTTTAAAGGGGAAAATTGAACTTAAATTCATGTGCCTTTGCAAGATTCCAGAAGTTGGCCTTTTAGGAACACCACCAAATAACAGCCGACTTGCAGTAAAATTATAGTAACTGCTGACATTGAAAGTGTGTTATCTGAAGCAGCAGCGTTACAAATTTTGGGATGAGAGCTGACAGCAACATCATTCTTTCTCTGTCATTCAGTTTATCCTCCAGCCAAGACCCTTGGGCTTCCAGTAACACCTGTGTGTATGGCTAGAACTGGGCAGAAAGCAGCAATCCCATTGAGTATTTGGATATTTTAAAGTTTAGTTTCATTCATGCAAAACAAAATCCAGAGGTTCTCTTTGAATTTGTGTGCTCATCTTCAGGCAGCTTTACTTGAAGTCCATATTCAGAGAGAATGCTTTGGAAAATGGAATTTGCCTCACAATGTCCTTCAAACACTCCAAAGAGCTTTGAGTAGAGCAATCAAAAAAGCTTCACTATGCTGGAGTTTCCAAAGGACGCAGTGTTTTGTCAAAATGGAAGCTTTTCAGGTTTGTTCGGTTGCTTTTGGGGGTCAACAGATAAGACAAAAAAATATTTGTGGGCCAGAATGGGGAAAAAAGAGATAGGTCCCACTTGGCTTTTTTTGTTGTTGTATGGATGAAGAACTATTCTTTATATCAGAGCAAGAATTTGAACCTCTGATGTCCCAGGCTTTTGTAACAGCCACCATGTGAGAGACAGTTGAATTCCTCCAGCATAAATCTGCCACACACATACAAATTTGAGAAGCTTTGTTTTCATTCCAGTACGGAAAAGACTTTCATGTTTGGTTAAAAAAAAAAAAAAAAAAAAAAAAAAAAAAAAAGAAGATAAAGGCTGTGGAGCATTTATTTGATGGTAAGATGCTGGAAAGAACATCTCTCTGACATTTATGGTGCTGATTCTTGGAACGTGGAGGTCCTGCAAGGTTAAAAAAAAAAAAAAAAGAAAAGAAAAAGAAAATGAAGTTTTTTTGCAGTCAGTAGTAGCCTGGAAGCCTTAGGAAGCTCCAGCTCGTGGGGAAGTCTGCCTGCCCTGGACCCTATGGGACAGGGAGTGTGGGAGTGAGGATCCTCCAGCTACTCTTTCTGGCTCCCAGTTCACCTGGGGGTGGTTGTGCTGGGCTGGAGGCAAACACAGTCAAACAGGAGACCATGGCCTGCTCCAGAATCTGGCTGATATCTGGCACAATATTGACAGTCAGAAATTGTATCTCTATCCTGACATACATCTCTCTCTCTCTCTCTCTCTGCATGTGTACTCAAATGTACTTATGCACATACACTTTAAGAATTTAATTTTGACAAATCCCAACCGAAGAAAGAAATTACTTCTGAATTTTTGTGACTTTTACTCTCTTGCTCACCAGTCTCCTGCCTAACTTAGATCTGAGGCTTTGAGAGTGCTAAACAGCCTGTCCCCACTGGTAACTTACTCAGCAAAGACCCCAAAATGTGTGTGTCTAATTACCCTACACTCTTCTAGCTGAAGCCTTCACTTCTGCTATCTGCATGTAGGCAGTCACATGGTTCAAACAAAACATGTTTCTTCCCTCCTTTTTTAGAAATAACAAAATGTTGACATTTGACACATAAGTTGTACAAGTAACAAGGAAGCTGGATGTGTGTGTTTTTGAAAAGCACCAGTTTTGCTTTTCCCTCTCTTTGGGAACCTCCCTGAAAATTTGACTTAGTTCCAATTTCTTCAACAATTGGCCCAGACATAATTCCCAAATTTCCCTTTCCATCTCTCCCCACTGAACAATATTCTACTTCCCTTGACATGTCTGCTGACTTTTCTGGGAATCTTTATGCAGACCACAATAAGCTCAATATTTTCAAGATGAAAATCCTCAGCAGCTTTTCTTCTGCCAGCCTCTGACCATCAGCTCTTTTCTTTTTTGTGTTTAAAGCCAACGTTAATGTCACCCTTTCTCTTCCTCCATCTGCAGCTGAGTTGTTATTTACGTGCATCCCACACATCCAGACCCTTGTGTATTGTTTCCCTCCGCTCAGTCTTCAGCCTGTATCCCTTTCCCTTTGTCCCCTATTGCCAGGATTCTGGTTCATACTGTGCTTATCTCATGTCCTAACTGCATTTCTTTTCCAGTTTACCCCTCCGCACTATGCCATGAAATCGTTGCATACAGCTCCTGAGAAACCTTTCCTCTACTTTTCCCCCGACCGCTCAGGAGGAGTAGAAATAAGATGAAATTCAAGCTTTTCTTTTCCATATTCCACATTTCTCTCACTCAGTTGTCTTCTCCTTTGCTGTATCCCAAAGCCTCTTCTGAGCACTTTTACAGAGGTTACCCTTTTAGTTATACTGGTCCCATTTTAAACTATTCTACTTCACAAAATCTCCAATTATACTGCTGTAAAAGATTAGTGATTTTTCTGCTTATCTTGTAGAGTGGGCCCTGTTTAAACACTGCTGCTGACTTCTATAGAGATCAGATTTTTATTGTATTTTGGCACAACCAATGATGTGCACAGAGAGGTCTATTTATATAGAACTCAAGTGCTTAGCTATTAATTACCAGACTGCATCCATCATTCATCCATTTCTGCATCCAGAGACTCTCTGTAGCAAAGCTTTTTACCAATAGGAAACAGTCATTCTCCTTTCTTTCTCAATGCTCCAAAAGGAATAAGGGAATTAGCTACACCAAATACACTTTTTAAAACTGGAATTACATTATCCTTTAGCTATTACACCGTCCGGTAAAATGACATATGAGACTATGTCATTTCATCCTCTCGAAGCACTAATGGTTTATGCCTGTTCAACTGTTGTGCTTTGAGGCCTTAATTCCTAGGCAGAACTTCTGGAATCTGCTTTCTGAGATTAGCAGTGCCCTCTTGCCTGATTTTAAACAAAAAATAATTGGAAAGGCACATGTACCAGCTTCCAGTTTATAAGAGTTCATTATTTGAAATCCCCTGAGCTCCTCCAATTAGAAAACAACTTTTTGACTTAATATCCTTCAATTGTTAAAAACTTGCGTCACTGAGAGATCACAGTGAAACGTAAAGGTCCCAGCGCATTGGCACTTGATTGTGAGGGGATGTGATTGTTCCACATTTAGACTGGAAAGGGTTAGGAACTCCGCTTCCCAATGTGCTTAATGAATGAAAGGAAAATTGGACCCTTGAGCCAGAGGCAATGACCTAACTGAGTGAAAAATGTTTGCAGGTTAACAAGGGCAACTGTTCCTTGCTATAATTCCCACTGGAGGTGAATGACAAAAAAGGCCAATAAACCTCAGACTTGGGATTATTTATTAACCTGTTTTCTTCCTAGAAGAAAAGACCTTACTGTAGATCTTGGAAGACAGAACTGAAAAAAAGTGTCTGTTTACAAAGGGTAAATTAATGACCAATGTGCACTGCTTAAAAAGAGCAAGGTGTCGTATTTTGTATCATAGTGCTCTCTGAGATCAGTCAGATTTTTAAAAAGGCAACTTCACTGGGGCTGAAATGCAAGGAGAGTAAAAATAAAATTCTGATTAAATAACACTAATTTAAGCCATATTAGAACAAAATGTAGCTGGAAATGACATATGAGCATTGTTGACACCGAATCAGAAAAACATATTTTATGTCTTGTCTTTACAAGCACTCCTGCCTAACATGCTGACACAGCAAATCTGTAGCTTTCCTACAAGTCCTCCAAAACCAGGGTGTGGTGGGATAGTCAAGTGTCCCGGTGCAGACTGGAGCCTCTCTAGTTGGAAGTCATGCAACTCACTTTTCACCCCGGAGGGCAGACTTGGTTTCCAACTTAAACCATTTGTCATGAAGTAATGGAAAGATTCCTCTTGTCCTCGCTGAGATCAGGTCTGGAGCCTAACACAGAGGCGATGGAAAAAAATTGCAGGGTAAACCCAGAACAACGCAGGAAAAGCCTTAAGTCTAGTAATAACCAGTAGAGCAGCTGTCAAACTACCTTTTCAAAAAAATCTAAGTGATGACTTCTCAGGAAACAATGTAGACTGGTCAGGGGAGAATTGAAGGGTATGATCCAAAGTTGAGCTGTTTCAGTGGGCTTTGTATTGTATTAGTCCCTAACAGAATATACAAATAACGTATTGCTTCCTGTATTTGAAGAGCCAAAAATGAGACAGTTGCAAGAATTCTGCAAACCATATGTCTGAATCAGTCTGGGACTGAAGCAAAAGGAAGGAATATGCATTTACATAATGCAACTCTCTCTGCAACATAGATGTGCTATCCATAATGCATAGATGTGTTTGCAGTAACGGGAGCTGCATTTGACTTCCATGTTAAAACAACTCTGTGGTTTTTAAAATGCTTTTTCCTTACCTTGTCGTGTACCTGCAAATGGAAAGGTAAACACCCTATTTATCTGTTGCTTTCCTCTCTGAGTGACAGAATAGCCTTCCTGCTCAAACCTTTCCTGTAAATGTGTGACAAAAATTGTATGGTCATTAGCTGTGCATTTGCAAGTCTCATGGACTTCAAAATGGCTAGAGAATTTATATTTGGTTATTAATTCTTAGCTAAAGAAAATACTTGAGAGAAGAAGAGCTTCGCTTTCTATCCCAGTGACTTTTAAGTAACTTGGGTCATGATACCTTTGTAAGAAGACATAACTTCAATTGGAAATCTTACCTGCTTTCTTGTATAAATACATAAAGGTAATATTTTAAAGATGGATTTTATATATATTTATATAATTTGAGCTATATAAATTATATATATTTATATAAATTGAGATTATTTTAAAATGCAAGGTGTTCTAGCACTAACAGTCCTTTCTTTCTTTCTATTAAATAATATTTAGCCTATACTATTACCCTTAATGATTCTTAAGTTGAACTTGCATTTTGTGCCGTGCCTGTGTCAGAAACAAAACGCCCAGTGACATCTGCTAGCAGTGAGCACATGGACTTTTGCTTGTTTGGGACTCCATATGTACTTTTCTGCCCACTTACCTAAACCAGTAAGCACATGAATTCTCAATAGCATTTTAAGAATTAAAACAAAAGGCTGTTCAGGATTTTTGATGATAGACTGCAGGATTTGAAACATGACAAGCCAAATCATTGAAAACAGTTTTGTAAATAACTGAGTATGTAACAGAAGAGGCAAATATCCATGGTAGGAATAAAGAAAAGTGGATGGGTTAAATCTGGACAAAAATTTGTGTAGAAGAGCTCAAATTCAAATGCGTCTGTAAGGCTAAGATTCAGACACACAAAACAGACATTGCAAAATGCCCGATATGTTGAGAAGGTATCTGTGGCTGAGTTGGATGCATGACTCATGTTTTCATCTTCTCATAGACATTTGTTCTGTTCTGTGGGATTTCACCTATAGGAAATAGGTGGCTTGAAGGAAGGTGTCATAAGCTTTGTTGTGTTTTTCTTGCCATGAAGAAGGGAAGGCAGCAGTCATTAACATCTTGGAATGCTATTGTAGATCCCAAGTACTGTATATCTGTAGTATGAAAATTGTTGTTGTCTCTATTGAAGTCAAAATGAGCTAAGACTTGTGCTTTCACAACTGAGTGCAACACCTGAGCTTTACTAAAGTCCAGGTAAACAAAATCCACAGCCTTTCCCTCATCCGCTGAGTCATCTTGTCATAGAAGGAGGTCAGGTTAGTCAAGCAGGATCTGTCTTTTATAAATCCATGCTGACTGGGCAGCTGCTCTCAAGAAGGCAAGCTTGAGGGTCGCTGCTCAGGAGCAGCTGGTGGTGCTGCTCATGGAGATTCCTCATTCTTAGGTCCAGTCTTCAACGTCATCCTTAGCACCACTCATTTAGTAGATGTTACAGCTGTTTCTCACAGCTTGAGGACTGGTTCAACCGTAGGGAAGTCTTCTCACCATGAAGCTGTAGACACTATAGAACCTTTCTCCTACCATCTCTTTATGCGAGGTAATGCTACTAAGTTGGGTGTCTAAAGTCCTTATTCCATGTCTCTGTCTAGACAAGCCAGATGTATTTATGATTTTAAGAGGAAATTTAGTGAAAACTTGCCCATTATTGCTGGACATTGGCTGCAAAGTTTCATCTTTTGTCTCTTTATTGCATACTCTAGGGAACAATGAAAGTCCACGTAGTGGATTTTTTTATTAAAAAAAAAAAGGAAAAAGAAATCAAAATAGTTAAAATGAGAAAATAACAAAGAAGAAAAAAAAAAAAGAAACTGGTGACTAATATTTAGGTTCATAGAAAAATGCTTCTTTGGGAAAGTAGCCAAATTACTAACTATAAAAGGGTAGGAAGCAAAACTTTCGGTACCATGAAAAATTCATGAGTGAGTAGGAGGTCAGAACTACAGTGACTTGTAATTCAGCTCAGTTTGTATTAAACCTGGATATGAACTTCTGAACTTGTTTTTCCACTACCTTTCTAGTTTGGGATATTGGTAAGAAATTATTAATTACGAAATATATCAATTTCCTTCTGAGTTATATGGGATATAATAGCTGACTGGGCAGCTGTACTCTGAGCTGTACTGCTCAGAGATTTGAAAAGCTTGCTGCTCTCAGTTATCATTTATAGTTCTTTATACCTATATACTTCTGTTGGTAATTTAGGTTTTTCTATATGTATTGTTTCAGGGTTTAAAAAAATACAGTTTTCTTGTTTAGAGTCCTTTAAACATGGATAGACATTTTTCTCTGTTAAATTCTAAACAGGACAAAGATAAATTGAAGTACAATGTTAAGTTACTTATTAAAATAAAGATATTGGACACAAAAGTTTGTTTAATTTCTGCATAAATCCTGTTTTATTCTTTAACTCAGTGTTTGTAGGCAGCTATGCTACCACTTGACTACTGCTTTTGGATGTTCTGCAGGAGGAAAAAAAATGGGCACGTATGGGAGTTTCAAAACATAATCCATGTGTAGTAGATAAAGTTTTTGTATTTTTTCCAACCGAAATGAAATCTTGTTTTCTTTACTGGGTCCTTTTCCCAGGAAAATAGTGTGTAAACTGAATAGGCCACGACACAGAATTCCACAAAGGTGTTATAGTGACCCTAAAAGCCTACTTATACACAAGTTGTTTCATACAGCATTTGTAAACCTCAAAAATGTTACTATACGTGCTTGCATTCATATCGTCATTGGCTATGATCTTGTCTCATAAATTAACTAAGGTTGGGTCTTGTCAGTTCTTGGATAGGAGGCCTCCAAGGAAAACCCAGATGGTGCAGGCATTGATAGCAATTCAGCGGGAAGACCACCTACTGTGTTAGTACTCATTTTTCTTCTGGACTGAAAGCATTGTGTTTGGAAGGATGTATTTTTTCTCTGAGGTTAAAAATTAAGAACCTGACCAAAACTAAGTATTTCAAAGCACCATAATAATAATCCCATCACATCTTGCATAAAAGTGCAGAAGTGATTCAAATGTTGCCAACCGAAATCACAAAACTATTAGCGTTAATTGAAAATTTCTTTTTTCCTTTTTTTTTCATTCTCTCTTTATTCTATGTCTACCCACCCCCTTTGTGAAGTATTCACTGATAACTAACAACTAGAAGAAATTTTTATCTTCATCAGCATTTCCTGTAAGCTTTTGTGAAACACTCAAAACTCAAAAAGCACAACTGCAACAGAAACTGGGAATTCCCTCAGTGGGGAATTTGCCATTTGGTCCTTATCTTATTATTTCCTTCTGCGGCATAGAACAAATAAAATGTTAAAGTGTGGCCTGTTTTGCATTATTTCATTGACAAATGTCATCGTGTCTGGTGTCCCCATTAGCCCCCTGTGGACTAAAGTACCTGGTTCCATCACCCCTCCTTGACAGAGCCAGGAGGGATGGAGGCATTAAATGGTGCTGCCTGAAAACCTTGGGCCAGGAGCACTGTGGCGAGTGAAGAACTATTTTCTGTGCATTGTCTCAGTAGTGTGTATATTCTCCTTATTGCCTCCCAAAGCGTTAAATCACTATTACAATATGTTATGGCAATTCTTGTTTAGAGGAGGTGGGTTTTTTAATGTCTCCTCTAGTATTTTTTATAAAAAAATGAAATTATTCACTGAACACAGACATTTGTCATGGAAGAGAGTTTAAAACCCCCAAACTGGAAGACAAGCAGCTAAAGTAGAAACACAGCGTAATCAGTCCTGATACTATTCTGCCCACATGAAACTTCTCATTATACAAGTTCAGGGCCAAAAAAAAAGGATGCTTTTACACAGTGATTTTGTTGACTATTGTCTTTTACCCTAGACAGGACTGTGGTTCCAGGAACAGCAGATAGCCTCGTGGGCTAATATAAGCTTCCTCAAAGCTAAAATTTGAATGATATAGCAGATTGACAAGATTATAACTGTTTTCTAAAGTTTGGCACCTGGAGTTTTAGCATGGAAAGAGATTTTCAAAACCTACAAGTTTTTGCTGCTTTAGAAAAAATATCTTTGACATTGACAATTGGCCAATGTATACATATTTATAAATAATGTTTTTTTTTCACAGGGGATGTGAAAGATGGTTTTTGCTGCTTTAGAAAAAATATCTTTGACATTGACAATTGGCCATACTTATAAATAATGTGGTTTTTTTTTCACAGGGGATGTGAAAGATGGATTTACCTTTACTCCTGGAGCTCAGTTGCTCTCCGCGTGCTGTAAAAAAGAGTGTATGGTGAGTAAAACTTCACATACAGTTGCAAATATTCAATTTATAGTAGTGTCATGGTTTCAGCTAGGATGGAGCTGACTTTCCTGCTGGCATTTGGTGTGGTGATGGGAAGTGAGCAAGTGTGTAGTCCTAGTTTTGCCGGCATTTGGTGTGGTGATGTGTTTTGGATTTGAGTGGCGTTGATGGGACAGTGATGTTTTTGGGTTTTATTAAGCAGTCAAGGCCTTTTCTGCTCCTCACGCCTCAGTGCCAGTGAGGAGGTTGGGAGTGCACAAAAAGTTGGGAGGACACACTGACGAGAAAACTGACCCCAACTGACCAAAAGGATAATTTTTGCCATGTGATGTCATGCTCAATATATAAATCTGGGAGAAAAAGAAAGAACAGGGGGACATTTGGAGTGCTGGTGTTTATCTTCCCAAGTAACCAGGAGATGCCTTTCCGGGCGATGGAGCCCTGATTTCCTGGAGATGGGTGAGAACTTGCCTGCTGATGGGAAGCAATGAAAGAATTCCTTGTTTTTCTTTGCTTGCATTCGTGGGTTTGCTTTACTTATTAAACTGTCCTTATCTCAATCCATGAGTTTTCCTTATTTTTTCTGATTTTTCCTCCCATTCCACTGTCGGTGGAATGGGAAGTGAGCAAGTGTGTAGTCCTAGTTGCTGGCTGGGGTTAAACCATGCCAAGTGGGTTCATTGAACTTGATCTTAGTTCTTCAATAGTTCTCAAGTCAAATAGTATTTTAAATAGTATTTTAAAGGAAAGTCACAAGGAAATTGCATGTTCTGAAGACACCAGCAGGAAATCATGACCATGAAATCAGTATAGAATAACTGTAGCCCCTAATAATGTAAAAGCCTCCACTCATCGTAGGATTTCTCATTGACCGGGGGAGATGATAGAAGAGGAAAAGGAGAATAATTAGTGAATTTTACTCATAGTTTATAACATTTAGGGATAGAGGTTATGAAAATATATTTTGATCTTTATGTGAGTGTTATGAAAACTTTGCTGCTTGAAACTTGACTCGTAAGTATCATCTGTGGTATCATCCGTAGATGGTATCATCTAAACACAAAATAGTTCTCAAGTCAAATAGTATTTTAAAGGAAAGTCACAAGGAAATTGCATGTTCTGAAGACACTAGCAGGAAATCATGACCATGAAATCAGTATAGAATAATTGTAGCCTCTAATAATGTAAAAGTCTCCACTCATCGTAGGATTTCTTATTGACCGGGGGAGATGATAGAAGAGGAAAATCTGGGAGAAAAAGAAAGAACAGGGGGACATTTGGAGTGCTGGTGTTTATCTTCCCAAGTAACCAGGAGATGCCTTTCCGGGCGATGGAGCCCTGATTTCCTGGAGATGGGTGAGAACTTGCCTGCTGATGGGAAGCAATGAAAGAATTCCTTGTTTTTCTTTGCTTGCATTCGTGGGTTTGCTTTACTTATTAAACTGTCCTTATCTCAATCCATGAGTTTTCCTTATTTTTTCTGATTTTTCCTCCCATTCCACTGTCGGTGGAATGGGAAGTGAGCAAGTGTGTAGTCCTAGTTGCTGGCTGGGGTTAAACCATGCCAAGTGGGTTCATTGAACTTGATCTTAGTTCTTCAATAGTTCTCAAGTCAAATAGTATTTTAAATAGTATTTTAAAGGAAAGTCACAAGGAAATTGCATGTTCTGAAGACACCAGCAGGAAATCATGACCATGAAATCAGTATAGAATAACTGTAGCCCCTAATAATGTAAAAGCCTCCACTCATCGTAGGATTTCTCATTGACCGGGGGAGATGATAGAAGAGGAAAAGGAGAATAATTAGTGAATTTTACTCATAGTTTATAACATTTAGGGATAGAGGTTATGAAAATATATTTTGATCTTTATGTGAGTGTTATGAAAACTTTGCTGCTTGAAACTTGACTCGTAAGTATCATCTGTGGTATCATCCGTAGATGGTATCATCTTTAGATTCCAATACTTATGTTCAAAACTAACCTGCATTCGCATTTTTAAGAGAAAATAACATATACACATGCAACATAAGATAAAATTTTAGGGTTCTGAACTTTTCAAAATTTTGGTTGTGCAAAATTTCAGTGCACAGAGTTAATTAATTAGGTGGTGAAGCAGGGATTTGTAGCACCAGGAGTTGTTCTTGGAACTTGACCCGTAAGTATCATCTGTGGTATCATCTATAGATGATCTTTAGATTCCAATACTTCATGTTGTTCAAAACTAACCTGCATTCACATTTTTAAGAGAAAATAACATATACACAAGCAACATAAAATAATATTTTTATGGTTCTGAACTTTTCAAAATTTTGATTGTACCAGAACTGAGGCTGCAGATAGTTTATAGTAATATCCGCTGATTTCAAGGGTTTCCTTTGGTGGCAGGAGAGGAAAAGGTGATTTTATGCTGCTGATGATTTTGCTTCTCCATTTTCAGAATTAAATGCTTTGATATTTCTTGTCATCTTGTTTCTTATTTTGAATTAAATACAATATTAAAAATTACAAACAGTTTTAAAAGTTTAAATCAAAGCAAACAGATCAGCTTCAGAGAGCTTTCTTTTTTTATAGATTTGCGGGGCTTGTTCAACATTTCTTAACTGCAGAATTTCCTTTGGAACACAAAGAGATAACCTGAATTCTTTTGGCATCTCTAATTATAAAATGCTTTGCTTACATTTTTATCTGCTATTTTAGCGGGACAAAATTTCAGTGCACAGAGTTAATTCATTAGGGGGTGAATCAGGGATTTGTAGCACCAGGAGTTGTTCTTGTTACTTCTGCTTCCTGGGAGGTGGTGCCAGGCGACTCCATTAAAACCAGTTCCTCAAAAGCAGTTGGAAACCGTGTCCTGTTTGCTTTCTGGGTGTCTGACAGCAGAGGCTATGAAGGACCAAGGTGCAGAACCAGTCAGCACTCACAATTGTAGCTAAACTGAATGGGGAGCCAAGGTTTTAAAAGCTATTGAATACTTGCCGTGGTAGACTTTTTAAAAAAAATCATTCCTGCATGTGTGAAGTTGGTCTACCAGCTCTAGCTATGTCCATATTTCTCTTACTTCTGACTAAGAATGTGGATGGTGATTTCACCTGAACTTATAGCAGTGTTATCCTCATTCATATCTGGTTGAAACACTATACAAATTAATGACATTGTGAAATCTGTGAGAATCAACATAGATTCTTCCTTAAGAGTAAGACTGAGCTGTGTACCAAAATGTGAAGCCACACCTTGAATTATATAGATAAATGGAATATTCCCTAGATGCTTACTAGGAATATCCCCAATGACCCAAAGACCCTAAGAAAATACATTATGGATTCACCTAGGGCAAGACAGTAATTGTCATGTGTGTATTCAAGGGGCCTGAATTAACATTGCTCAGGCAGCAATATTAGAGGTTGTGTATTTTGACTGCTTTGCTATGAAACTTCAGTGTGCTTTCACTGTAAGGATGTATATAAGTGTGTGTAAGTAATATGTTGACTAGGATATTTGGGAGAAAAATAATTGTGGTTGGTACAAAGCTTTATTTATATTTCATAGAAGCTGAATCAAACTCCAGTAAACTTTGTTTCTTAATGTTGCATGTTTTCCCTTTTTCACTGCTAGTGAGTTTCCTTGTATACTTCAGCCTTATCATCAAATTATGAGGGAATTTAAGGATTGTTGAAGACAGTGTCCAAATGCGGAGTCCTTATTCCACAACCCTAGTAAATTGGAAGTAATCCACTTATAATTATACTTGCAGTCTGCTAAACTGGAAGAGCCAGCTCAAAACCAAGCTCTTCTTTGGGTTTTGAGTCTGGATTTGTACTGCCTCTGGGAGATTTTTAAAATGAAACTGTCACTGCAGAATCAGCAGAGGTGCTGACTTATTTGAAAAGCTCATTGATGTAATAGGAATTAGGATGGATTAAAAGCTCTGATGGGAGGGTATAAGTAGACACTTGGTATATGGTTCTCCCCGGATTACCTCTTCCTCTATTTGGGTTTCTTGGTGAGATACCTTCTCTCCTCTTACCAGAAATAGGTCCATATGATGTCCAGAATTTTCAAAATTGATTAAAGACTCTGAATATTGTCAGGTTCTGAGTATTCAACATGAAACATTGTTAGAGTTGCCTAATATTCAGAAAGTGCTCAACACCTCTTTTATGAAAGTCTGTTTCCTTTGAGCCAGGCCCATAAAATTATTGGTCACCTCAGAACATACACATCAGTCTCCTTCCTCACTAGCACAAAAGCCCCAGCTGGACAAAACTGCTATTACTTCTATAGCTTGCCATGAACATCAGAGCTTGGCAGAATTTCACTACCTTCAGTTCCTTCCACCAGTGATGCATAACTGTGATTAAATAAGTTCTGTCCTCCTTTGGAATATGGCCACAGTTTAAATTGCTCAGAGGCAAGTGAGTCAGATCAGGCTGAGTGCTACCTCCAAGCTCAGCCCCTTTTCTCAACCCAGTGTTCCCTTCTGGCCTCTGTGGTTTCCTCTTTGCAAAAAGCACCTCTCCATATTGCATTGGTTAGCTGCTTCTGAATTTGTATGCAATAGGACAGGAGGTACCAGATTCCCTGGCCCCCAGGTTATGTAATTTTACAGCCTAAAAAGGTAAATTATTGATAGATTTCTGGTTCTCCAAAAATAAGTGAGTGAAATATTTACAGAGTAAGATCTGGACATGATCTTTGCTTGAGTTCATTATTCTGCCTGTTGCTCCCCCGTGCTTCTCATGCCTCTAGACAGACTCGGTTTAATATCCATCCCAGATATACTGCCATCTCCAAGCTTCTGGCAGTCACTGTTATCTGTCACACTGATGTGCTACACAGAAAAATTGTTCTGCATTTTTTGGTGGAGAAATAAAAAGTTATTGGCATAGGTAGTTTGGAAGACAGAACAGCTTTCTTACCCAGTGAGATATTATTGTGTTTCAGAAGCATCTGAAGGGAGTCAAACCTAGTCCACACATATGTTCAATTTCACATGGTGTGTGGAGGCCAAAATTTGAGGCCAGCTGCTCCTAAGTCTTTGGCATGTGCTTTTCTTTAACCACATTGAGCATTGCCTGAGTGTATGTGCTTGCATGGTTGTGGCCTCAGCTTCGGAGCCATATATGTGTTTCTTAGCTTTAAAAAGAAAGAGGAGAAAATACGTCATTTGGAGTTAAGTCTAGAAAAGTGGTTTGCTGTCTTTTGGCTTATTAAAGTGCAGTAGTACCAGAAAATATAATGTGACAACTACAGCCTGACTTTTGCATCTATATGGGATAGACTTTAATATTGTTTTAAAACTTAGACAGTATAGGAAATGAAGCCTCAAAACTCATGTATTCTTGTTGCATGTAAACTGGTACTTTTTTGTCACACATGAGGACAGACATTAAAAACAACTTTATAAAGTATTTATGAGGTTTTGATTTACCACAATTATTTTCTCTGGCTTTTAGAGTCTCTGAATAGTATCTTAATGCTAGATCATATTTTCTGACAACAGAACACCAGATACACTGTAATGATTTGGCATTCAGCCTTTTGGAATGAAGGCCAAAACTGGCTAAATAAATCTTTTCCAATAGCAAGGAGCAATGATTGCATTGTAAACTCCGGATAAATCTGTGATATTACAGAAAGCAACTGTTTTGCAATAAAATGACTTGAAAAAAAAAAAATCTATGGAAAAAATTTCCCGTACTGGAAAGATGCCAACGTGGCATTATGCTACCAGAGTCTTCTATACTGTTGCAACTGAACATTTAATAATGCGACAAAGTTTTGTTTTTTTTTTTCTTGATTATTACACTCGAGATTGGGTGAGAATCCCAGAAAGGAGTAGTATTTAATAGAAATGTTAACTTTATTAATAACGTATAAAACACATTGGGATTCCTAGTAGTCAATTCTACACATGGTTAAGAAAAGGCAGGTGGTCTGAGAAATAGCTTGGGCTCGTGCTATGCAAGATTTCTGTCACGAGAAGCAAAGCTCTGAGCTGCTTTGTGTTCAGCTGGAGACAGTGGGATAAAATATTCACCAATGTGCATTTATTGCTCATGGTGCAGGAGTGTAGGTCTTAAATGCAATGCAAGAGATCAGGGCTGTCGTGCTAAGCACCCCACAAGTGGGTAGATGGACATTATCATCACCCAGAAGAGCTTATAATTTAAAATACAGATGCCTCGGGGCTGGTGGAAAGGGAAGCAGACGTTTAAGAGAAGCAACTTATGGGAGCCACAAACCTCCTGTGGCAGCAGCGGGAGGAGGAGCGGTCCCAGAGGCTGAGGTACACGGTGTGAGCTGTGACTTTCAGTCCACGGGAGGCTGGGTTTGTTTGTTTTCCCTCCAAACTTTGGTGCGTGGAAAGGCTGTGTGATAACACACAGCCACGCATCGACACAACCACGCGGCGGTACAGGTTCTCTCCAGCAGCTCTGTGTGTGTGTGTGTTGGACAGGAGAAACAAGAGGGCCCCACGGTGCTCCTCAGGTCAGGGCCTGGGAGCGGAGGGGCGGGTGCCCTCTGTGACCCCCTGCTGTATCTCTTCTTGAGAAACTACCCCGCTTTTGCTTTAAAAAGGGCCAGAACCAGCTGAACAAATGTGTGCCTATTTGGTGTAGCGTTTCCGTGCAGTTCAGGTTAATAGTTCAGTTACAGTGTAAAGGCTAAATCCACGTTCTCCAGATAGTGCAGCCTCTACCTCCAAAGAAATAATGATAATAACAATATACACACTAATATTCTCCTTATTGCCTCCCAAAGTGTTAAATCACTATTACAATATGTTATGGCAATTCCTGTTTAGGGGACGTGGGTTTTTTAATGTCTCCTCTAGGATTTTTTATAAAAAAATGAAATTATTCACTGAACACAGACATTTGTCATGGAAGAGAGTTTAAAACCCCCAAACTGGAAGAAAAGCAGCTAAAGTAGAAACACAGCGTAATCAGTCCTGATACTATTCTGCCCACATGAAACTTCTCATTATACAAGTTCAGGGCCAAAAAAAAAGGATGCTTTTACACAGCGTGTTTGTTGACTATTGTCTTTTGCCCTAGACAGGACTGTGGTTCCAGGAACAGCAGATAGCCTCGTGGGCTAATATAAGCTTCCTCAAAGCTAAAATCTGAATGATATAGCAGATTGACAAGATTATAACTGTTTTCTAAGGTTTGGCACCTGGAGTTTTAGCATGGAAAGAGATTTTCAAAACCTACAAGCTTTCGCAGCTTTAGAAAAATGATAATAACAATATCTATTATTGTTATCATAGAATCATTATATTTATATTATCACATTATATTTAAAAAACCATCCAGGCAAAGACTGTCAACCAAAGCAGAGAAGGAAGGACAAATTAGGATGCAGAAAGCCACACTGAAGCGCAATGAAAGCCCGTAAAGCCCCGCAGGGGCGGATTTTAACCCCTGGGGCTTTCTTAGGACCCTTTGCGTTCCCGTTTGGCGCTATTGCGGTGGCTGCAGTTACCATGGGAAGGCAAGGAGGCCTCCCCCGGCCCCTCCATCGCCGCTGCCCCGGGGCTGAGCCAGCGTAGCACCGGGCGCGATGCTCCGGGAGTCGGCAGAGGGCAGAGCTCGGCCCCGGTCCCGGTCCCAGCCCCGGGTACCAGCCCCGGTCCCCGTCCCGAGCGCCAGCCCCGGGTACCAGCCCCGGTGGAAGGGGCAAGCGGCCATCCCCGGGAGCAGGCGGCAGGGGGGATCCTTGCAGCCGATGGCCAGGGAGGGCTGGAATACGTACAGGCAGGCAGGGAGAGGAGCCTTGGAGTAAATCCAGAGGGGAAAATCTCAGTCTTAGCAGCTGAAAGATGCCGAGCGTCCGGCACGCCAGCAGGGAGTGTTTCAGGAGAAGACTGGCACCGTGGTGCTCCAGGGACCACGCAGAAAGTCTTACTGTTACAGCTGTAACGTGGCCGCTTCCTGAGTTATCGCCTTCGGCTTCAAACCTTGCAACCCATCTGAAATGTAGCGGTGTCCCAGCATGATGCACTTAGCACATCTGATTGTTTAATTATCATCCTCCCTTCCCCACATGTAGAATCACAGTTTCACCTGCTCATGTGGCACCCACATGTGCTGTCCTGAGCATCAGCGTGTGAGAGGCTTGGGATCACTGCCAGTCTGGTATCTTCTCCTCCTGCCTTCCTTCGTGCTCTTCGATCGGACTGTGGCTTCTGCATGTTCCTGTAGGTACATAAATATAAATGCATTAACAAAGTAATTGTGAAATGTGTGTAATACTTAGCAGAAACTTTGTTACCTGCTTTGAAAGTAAAAAGTGCCTTCTAAATGAAAATAGTTGGGAGGAATCCTTGTGCAATAGTGAAATGCTTGCCAGTGAGAGTAAATCCAGGGTTTGAATTTTATTTTTTTATAGTTTTCCCATCATTTAAAGCCACATGGACTTTAATTGCTGTCATGATGGTTATTCAACGAATGCATGTCAAGTATTGCTCAATAAACACACCAGCACAGGTGTTCTATCAGAACTACATCAGAAAAGAAAATAGATGTTTATTCTGAAAAATACCCCACTCTAAGTGTTTTCATTGTCATTGCATAAAGAATACATCCCACTTCCTCATACTGTAGCATTATTTTTAAGTTATTAGGCATTTCCAGTGTAAAAAAAGTTGATCTGAAAGAGGCTTCAAACAAGAGGCAGAGGCAGGAAGATGTAGGGAATATAAAAGTTTTTAGAATAGATGCCAAGAAATTTATGTCCAGCAAATGCATGCAGGTAAGAAGAAAAGGAAAATCCCTAGTCGGAAATATAGACAGACTTCCAGGAATCGGGTACTTGCTGTGGGTATTAATTAGATTAATTTGCTCTTGGTCCAAACCAAAGCACGCTGAACAATACAGAGGGATGAATCAGTGATATGTTTTTGGTTCCCGTTATGGTCTGTTTGCGTTGTTTGGGGACTTTATGCACTGCTTTTGTCACAGAGGCTGGTTTCCTCCACCAGTCCTGTCCTCGGGCAGGCTGGCAGCATGGTGAAGCCTGGATAGCAGCATTGCTTATCTTCTTGTAGCAAAGGTAGGATTTGTGCTCTGGGTTTGATGCTGCAGCTCTGGGTTCATGCTATAACTCAGACATTGAAGGTAAGGGGGGGCAGAAGGCAGAAAAAATTATTTTCCCAAAACTGTTAACAGAGTTTGCAATGTGTGGTTAAGATGCCACCTGACCAGAGGCAGTAATTTAATAAACTGAGAGTAGTCCTGGGACTTTGCATCCTCTCCTGTCTCTGCCACTGCTCTCCTGCTGAAATTCTTTAGCTGTCAAATGGATGCTGTAAGCATTGCAGAAGCCATCAGTAAATTGCCTTTCTTTCTAGACACTTTTTACGTGTTGTATAATAACTGGGCATTATTCATCTGGGATATTTTAGAAGAGAGGGCAGATTTCCTGTGGTTCCCTTGTCTCCTCCCTCGTCCTTGCAATACTGTAAGGATGGTGTTAAGTGTGTTTTTCACAATTTCTGCTTGCTTGTTTCAATCAGTTCAGAATGAATGAGTATCCATGTGCTTTTGGTCCAGTTTTGAACGCTTCTTCCCTAACATTCTCTCAAAGAAGTTGAATGTGTGTATGAAGTGAAGTGAAGTCTCTGCCAGGGCAGAGGAAGCTGGCAGTCAGGCAGGAATCCATCATAGAGCACCAACATTAGAGGTGGGGAGCAGGTGAGAAATCTTAAGAGTCACTGTTTGATAGATGTGGGGAAGAAGGAGGTGTTTAAAAAGCATTCCAAAACTTAAGTGTGCAACATTACTCAGACAGTTATTTTAGAAAAATAGACCTTAAACTTAGTAGACTGCTCTCTATTTTCATATCAGTAGTGTATTCAATATTTTCAAGTGACAACATGTCAAGAACAGCACAAACATCCATCCAGCCACTGTCTAGTTGTGCTGACTAGTCATTTCTAATTTGATAATAAGCAGTGAATTGGTTAATAGTGTTGGTACTTAAGTGTGCATGTTTATGCTTCAAGGCTGACACTCCGGTAAGATGAATGGGGGAAGTTCACTTCGCTTGATGCTATTGTTCTAGCTGGTAAGGATGAGGACTCAACAAGATGAAAGTATGTTGGTTTACATTGTCAAGGCTATCTTCACAACCAGAAGCTAGAAACTTCCTTTATTATGAGAAAACAAACACATAAATTCTGGGAAATAGAATAAAACCCTCCATTAATCTGCATGAAAGCCTTAAATCATTCAGATTCATAGATTTCCTACCTATGGTCATTTTTTGCTTCTGCATTTGGAGTAAGAGTTTGTCGTGGTCAGGCAGCGGTGTTGCCCATCGATGGGCTGAGAAATGATTGCAATAAAACCAGATACAGCAGGCCTCCGTTTCCTTCAAAATGTAGCTTTTTGGAAACAGCAAAGAAGCAGAAAGAAATGCTGACTGAATGCTACCCTGGTCTATTGAAATCTGTTGAGAAAAATAAATGAGGTTCTGTTCTTGGCTCCCTTTGTCTTGTTGAACAATATAGGATAACTCGTTTGATCTAACTTTACACTGTAGAACAAGAATGAATGAGTTACGCACGGTCTCTAAAAATGTTGAGAAAGGCAGATGAAAAATTATTACACAATCCCTAAGCACCAAATTGGGTGACCTTTATTTGTACTGAAATAATGAGGACTATTTACAGAGTTACCTACCGTTCACCGTGAGTAAGGATGACAGAATCCAGGCTGATTTTGTCTTGGCCCAAGGAATACTCCTGAACTGCTCTTTTCATTAGGCTTTACAGTTCCATTTTCATAAGATTAAAGGGTCCTGAAAATGAATAAAAGCTCAGGTTAGCAAATGATGCTGTATGTTTGAAGGTATCCACACTCTAACTTAATCGTTGACTATACCTCTGAATACCAGTATCTCATCTGTAATATTACTGCTGGGATTTTCAGGAAAATAGCATGTAATGTCAACTCTGTACTTAAACTGTAACCAACAAACCCTGGGGAGCTATCAAGTTATCAGTCTTTAGTACTGAAAACATAACACCGGTTTAAGTATAGCTACTCAAAATGGGTCAAGTTACAGTGAGTCAAGTTATGTTTTACTGAACTAAAATTAATAAGGTATTTTCAGCCAAACAGGCAAATTCATAAATGTAGATGTTTGTAACCAAGTTCCTGATTATATAAGCTCATTTTTATTTAACCCTGTGAAAATTGGTCCTGTGTAAACTCACACACACACGCAAAAACACCTGTGAAGACTGAAGGTCTCAGTTCTTTGTTGCACAGGACCTCCATCTGGCATGGAAATGCTAGCACTTCAGCAATCAAAATCTGGATCCGATGCTAAGGTCTAAGGTGTTTGGGTTTGGAGTAAAGTGAACTTTGTGTACTTTAGAGGTAGATGCTCTATACTCTGATCTGAGTTGAAATATGTGGTAAATTGGTCAGGAATAAGACAAAATCTTTCCTTTCAAAACTGAAATACTTATGTGTTAGATGTTTCCATAAGTGTTGTCTCATTCTAAAGGAATAAAAAAAAACACAACAAAAAAGAGATATTATAAAGTAAGACCTAAATCCAAGCAAGTCGCTTCTGAAGCAGCAGTAGAGGAAGCATCTTTGGTGACCTGGGTAAAAGAGTTAGTCTTTGTCCTATGTACACTTTAATTAAATGTGTACAGACAAATTTGTGTGTTGGATCAGCTATGAAGTAGAGAATTTGAAGGCTTGTGGCAGCCAGTATTTCACATTTTCATTCACCATTTTTCTGTGATTCTGTAAATATCATGTGTCTCTATTTTCTCTCCAATTCCACTGGTGAATCTCCAAGAGACAGTATAGGTTTGGACCCAAGTGATTAGGTCTTTTTTCAAAGCATATAAATTATTTCTGGGTCATTAATTCTCAGAGAATCCAATCCCAGTTCACTGTTGATTTTGGAAGGAATAAGTTATGCTCTTCAGCCTAGTTAGCAAGGTTGTCACGTGTCTATCTATATGGACTCTTTAACGCGTGCTTTGGTTAAATTAAAGATCCAGACAAGAAACTTTAAGCTTGCTTTTTGTGACACTGAAAAGTCAAGGAATCCACAGATGCCTAAATGAAGTGCTTACTAATACAACCCTTAAAAAGCCTGCAGAATATATTAATCTAGGTTTTCATAATGGTTTTAGACAGAAGGAACAGAAATATAAAAAACCTTGGTACTATTGACTTTACACATGTGCGTGCAAAATTTAATTTTGAAATTAAGAAGTTCAGAACTTCTGAAGTGGAACAGAGACGCAACTGGTTTTTTCAAATTGTACCTTTCTGGTCATCACATAATTTTGTGCTTATGTACATAATATCTATCTATATTAGAAAACTGTTATTCTGATTTTCCTGATGGGAAATTGAGGCACAGAGAGACTAAGGGACTTTTTCCAGATCACAGAGGATGTGAATCAGAGCAGGTTAAATGATCTTGTGTTTAGGGTTAACTTCTAAACTACTATATATCTTTCCTTAGGGCAAACCAATGCAAGCAATGAATTAAACTGCTAAATGTTTGTTTGAAAACCAAAGAAAAACATTATTAATTTTAATTTGGTGAGTAAAAATACCCAACAACCAGAATATTTCTACAGTTGGCCTTATTTTGATGTGTATTTTGGGGAGGAGAAGAATGAGATTGTTATTTTTTTCTCATCAGAAATATCTATGTAGTTTGCCAATATCTGCTTTGGCAGAACTTTACTAGTAATGTATATATTTTGCCTGATTTCCCAAGGCTAAGAAAAACTGTGAGCCAAATTATGTGGCAGGAAAATTTTAAACATGAAAATATGAAATATAATTCAGATTTGATAAATTCCGTGTCAAAAGACACATTACTTTGCAATACTTAAAAGACATTTCAGCCTAAAAATGTACTATTGATTGAGAAGAAAATGAAGGCAGAAATAAAAATTCACAAAACTGAAAACAAGAGTAATAACACTGAGTTTAAAACTGACTCTAGGGAAACATGGACAATTGAACAGGAAGCTGAAAGTATCTTTGAAAAACTCTGTAGGGGATGCAGGAAAATAAGAAACAATACTTTAAGCACATAAAGAAAAAGTGAGATCTTAGTAATGGTTTATATCCAGTACTCAGCAAGGACAGTAAAAGCATGGATCGTGATGTACAAAAGGCAGATGTGCTCATACACATCTGTTTTTCTAGAAATAGTCAGGCAGACCTATTTCTACATTGAAGCTAATGAAAAGTATTTTCTATCCCAGCAGTAGCTAGAAACAATGCTTAACAAATATTAGTACTTTTTTTTTTTTCAGATTAGCAGAATCAGATAATAGGCTTGATATAAGCTAAGGTCGTTTATTTTGGTGTACTAATAATTTTTTAATTACAGAATGTTGGGAAAATTGCAGGTAACTTAATTAATTATATTAAAAATCTATTAAAAATAATAATAGAAAAAGACTGACTAAAATGGTGTTAGTAAAGAAAGAAGTATATATGTAGAGTAGTCATGCAGGGAAAAATATTTCTAGTGTGGTCCTGTGAGGATCTGTTCTTTCTCCAGTGCCATTCAGCAAAGTCTGAAAAATGTGAGATTATCAATAGCTAAATTTACAGGTGACAAAATCATTTGAAAAACAATTAATGATGATGAAAAGGGATTGAACTAATCTGTAGCACTCACTCATTGCTATAGATTCATTAAAATATGATATTTTTTCCACGGCCAAGCCTGAGGCCAAAGACAAAGAATTTACTTAACACTTATTATTGGGGAACTAAATCCTCTAGACCAAGTACTCTAGAAAAGACTCAAATAATAATTTGAAAGTAACCTACCAGAATGATGCTATGATTAAAATGTCAGATGCAATTCTTTCATGTCTAAGCCAGAGAATATGGATGGAGAGGGTGATACTCCCTCTGTGTATGTCATTAGCGAGAGCATTCCTGGAATACTCCGTCCAGTTTTAACATTTACACTTTGAGAAGGACATTGACAAACTGGAACGGGCTCAGAAGAAAACTGCAAGAAAGGTATGAGGTCTGGGAAATGTGCCTTGTACTGAGACACTAGAGAAGCTCGATTTACCCAAGGTTAGAAGGAGACTTCATCACAGTCTGTAAGACCTTTCAAGGAAAAGGTGTTCTTGACCAGTTCTGTTTAGTTAACTAAAAAAGTCTTTAAAATTGAATGTTAATTTTTAATTATGTTGTTACTTGACCATTATCCGATTAACAATAAAGATGGAACTACTGGAAATTTAATTTTGACAATTCTGAGCTGGAACCAGAGCACAAATATCAAGTGATAGTAATTAATGTTTGGAACAAATTCCGACATAGCAATGTGCTGGATTTTCCATCTGTTGCAGTTCTTAAATTGAGCTGTATCATATCTTTCAGCACGACACCCAGTGTAGAACAGATATTATGGCTGATGCAGGAATCTCTGGGTCCTGTCTTCTAATTTATATAGCAGGTGAATTTAGAAGACCAAAAGTTATCTCCTGGCTGTATAGTCAGTCAGGAAAAAGTAACTAGGGTGCCCTGTAGTAAAAAAGACAGCACATATGTACTCCAAATACTACTATCACAATAAAAAAAATACAATGAAAGGGAAAATGATGTTAAAAGACAGAAGAAAGGATTTTAAGGTTTTAATGCATAACTGATGACTAAAAGGCCGTATTTCTGATCCTGAGCCTGCCTCTAACTTCCTTACTTTGTCCAATTCAAGTAATTTTTGCTAGGTGAAGCTTTGTCTAATTTGCTTTTTAATTTCTACTGATGAGTTCAAGTTAAGTTTAAAGCATGCAAATTGAACACACTGACCACTGCAAAACATACTGGATTTGATGTACGGTTGTTGTATGTGCCAAGGAGGCCCAGAGAGTTTGTCTTTAGCCATTCTAAAAAGAGCTGGAGTGCAGATGGGTCTGACTGAAAAAAGTATACAAATATAGCACATGTGTGTTTATGGTCTTCTGTCCTTCTTAAATCAGGTTCTCCATTGGCACTTCATTCCACTCCATTGTTAAATGAGTGTATTGATGGCTACAATATTTTGCGAGGAAAGGCTAAAGGCATTAAGACTTTGGGGTGCTTTTGTTTGTTTTTTTTTCCCTAAAAGGAAGAGTTAAGGTCTGTGATGAGAAAGTGCTTTATAGCAGCAATGGCACATGTATTCATTTAAGAACCATAAGTCCTAGTGTCATCTAGTAATCTTTGGGAAGGCCCATAGATTCAAATGTGCATTATATTTTGTGTTCTATACACATGGGCCAAAATGCAACTCTGCTGGCTGAAGCCCGTATATAACGTTATCTAATGCACTGTCTTCATTTCTGCTGTAACAGGCAGATTTCTCTTTAGTGACCAAAAACATTTATGTTTTTATGCTCTGGTTCATTTTGAGAATACACCCCTGTTTATATTTCAAGCCCTCTTATTAAAACACATATGTCCTTCTCAGGCCGGTTACCAAAACGACTACTTGACAGTCTCAGTTACAGATGCTTTCTGTATCTTCAACAAAAAGATAGTGAGAAATTTGAAAGCTTCTTCAAATAGACAGCCACTTTAAAGTTCTTTACCTGAAAGCTTTTATAATTTACATCACTTGGTCTTTCTCTGCTTCCTCTTATGCTTCTGATAGTGTTTGGTATTTGTTAAACTTCCTCCTTGATTTGGAATATTTCTTGAGCTTGGAAGCTTTCCAGGGAAAAAAGGCTTTCTGTGAACTTTGATAAATTATTTTATTAACAGTGAAAATTTAGTAATTTCAGTTCTAAATACAGGGAGTATGTGATTTTGTTTGTTTGTTTGCTTGTTCTGTTTTTATATCCCAGTAAATTATTCCGCACAGGTTTTCAACAGAGTTGGCTTCATACAGAAAGTCTTTAAGGATTTCATCTATATCATTAGAAAATACTCTGAGGGTGGGAACATCTGGAAATAAACTGTATGACCCACTTTAGCATACTTTGCACTGTGAAAGCTTGTATATTATTTCAGTGGCCCCTGGAGCTGCTGTTCTGGAGGGTTTTGTTCAGCCTGGGCCTCGAAACGACTCATCTCTTCTATCCCTTGCTCCCCCATAATAAATTCATAACATTCAGGATGTGAGGGAGGATTGTGAGCACATTAATATATAGACCTCTTTTGGTTAAAGAATAGTTTGCCCGGCTTAGCCTGTATTCTTCCATTTCAAGGCTTCTGCCTCCCAGTGCAGCCATGAAGAAATTGCTTCCTCGTCTCACCAGGAGAGTCATGATGGCAAGTACCTTGCTCGTTACTGCTACGTGGTGTATTAAAGGCATCTGTATTGAATCATTCATTTGTGCAGCCGTTCGTGCACAGCTTCGTGAATGAAGCAGTGAGCTAATGAATGAACATTCCTACTTAAAACAGACATATATATCTTTCAAGTTGTATTCCTTCATCTCGATGGCATACCTCAGCCCATTGGCTCAGTCCAAAGTAAATCCATAACATGTCATAGCTGGACAGACCTCTGATGAGATTCTTTTCAACAAGTTAGCATACTGTTAAGTCATTATTTTCAAGGTCTCTAACACAGAAGTCCCTTGTTGAACAACTTTGCTTTATTTGGCCCACTGTGTGAAGGCACGTTTGAGTGAGATTTTTAATTCCCAATTCATGAATATTATTCCAACAAAATGTAAATCTTTGTAAGCATTGGACTACTACTGTGCATTCTAATAACATATGGAAGATAATACTGTGCCCATTCTTAATCACTTAATTAAAATAATTGCTGGAACAACTTTATGTAGTAATATATAGGTCTTTTTTTCTGATAAATTTGTGTGGTTAGAATAAGTCATAGAGAGGGATTTTTACTGACTTGTCAATGGTGGTGAGTCTTAAAGCAGTAACTTTAGTAACAAGACACTATATTCATTCCCAGTTGGACAGAGTCTTGAAGAGGACAGAGTGGAGCAGTGGTGCAAGCTGCTGGCAGGGCTTGCCTGGGGATCTTCTGGCTCCACACTGGAGAGGAAACCAAAGAGAGAGTGTTGGCTCCCTGAGCCTCCTAGTTGGATCTAACCTGTCATATTTTCAAAACACTCAAGCAACTGCGGGTGTCTTTTGGAGGAAGTAATTGCTTTTAGCATTCTTTTTCTATTGCTTTCTGACCATCTCAGTACTTTCTTAAGGTGTTGCCCTTTGTAACAGGAATGTGAACTGTATGAGGGCCTAAAGAAAATGAACAGTGACTCAGAAAATGAAAATTATCTGGAAAAACCACATTCCTCAGGAATACAGTATCACGGAGACTTGATTATTTCTTGTTGTGGAAGGGGCCAAGGTGTTTTATGATACCATACAGTTGTAGCTGAGGTTGGCCTGTAGCCCAAGCAACTAGTCATTCCTTTCTGGTGTATTTCTGTATGGGACTTATGCTGAAATGCCCACAAGAGATTTGGGTAACTCTCTACAAATGCTTTTGCAGGTAGTGAGTGTTAATATAATTTAAAAAATCTGTTGTTTTCCCACCCCTCTCCTACTCTTCACCTCTCTTTGTGAAAAAGGTAAATCATTCAGAAGTTGCTTTCAGCAAATACCAGTTTGTTGAATTTACAGGAAGGGCTGCAGTTCCTCTATGCACATGATGCTTTCTAACACATCACAGGCATCTTAAATAAAAACCATAAAAAACACACATGAAAACAAGCAAATTCCTTTCCTCCCAAAACATCCACGCAAGAAAATGCTATGTAGCTAAGTGTGCTAAATACAGGTCTACCAGCAGCTTGTGTACCAAAGTATGCTGACCGAATTGTGGATATCCTTTTTGAAAATGAAGGTATAAGACTCCTTCTTTCTTCTACCACTACAAGCTGAAAAAACCAGACATATTTAGCCGTCAGCTGCCGAAGGAAATGTCACTTACCAATGTTTAGGATGATAGATTGCGTCCTTTAGATGTACCATTCTCTCTCCTTCCTCTCCAAGGAGATCCATTCTCAATTTTTTACCCTTAAAACCTAAAAGAATCATAACAAAAGCTTCTCACTTAATTCATCACTTCCACTTCCTCCATTTTGTGAGCATTTACATAGCATAAAATGTGGTGCTTGTGGCACTCTGCTCTTTGCCCACAATGTAAGCTTCAGAGCAGCTATGCTGGTCAAACAAATGGAACTGTTTGGGTTTTTTTTAAATTTAAAAAAATGAAATCCTTTCTCAACTACTCTTAGAAATAACTATATGAAAAGAAGTTTGTCCTTTATGTGTTCCGCATATAAAATTACTTCTGAAGTATTTTAAGAAGTTTTTGATTAGCAGCATTCGAAGATAAACAGGACCAGGAAAAATGAGAAGTCTAAATCAACAGCTTCCTATAATCTGGAATATCTGGGGTATTATTTGCTGTGTGCAGTGTCAGGGTATTCAGAAGGTGAATGTTTCAAGGCCTTCTGTCTTAGAGCACTGTTATCTCCATTTCAGTGCCATCTCTACTCAGTGTGGGCTAGAGTCAATGCATATACAATTTTTTGCTATAGTTTATAGTTTTTTACGTAACAGAAATACATCTCTGAGATGTCTGAATTGGGTCTGAGCATCCCTGGGGGTGCAACATTATGGAAATGAGCTAACACTGCTTCTGGATTTGAAGTGGGCATACAAGTAATATATCAGTGCTCGCCTGCAATGTGTCTGAGCTAATTATTCTTCTGGATCCAAACATGCCAGCCCTGGTCTGTCTGTGTCTATACAGACAATAATTGCCTGCAGATAGTGATGTACTGTTAAGGACACTTTGGACATATATAAAGAGTCAGTCAGGAACCTTCCATTCATCATCTTGCACAGAGAAGAGGAAAAACAAACCCACCTTAACTCTTTACTGATCTCTTTTCTTTTTTAACATCGGTGATAGACCTTCAGTCAGGTTTCCTGCACAGTCTGTGTTCTGTACCGAATGTAGCAGTGTCATCCAGAGAGAGTAGGAAAGCTCCTGAGATTAGACACTGCCCTGGGAGGAATGATACGGGATCCTACCAGAGCTTCTGCAGGTCAGTAGCACGCAACTGAAAATGGACAGTAACAGAGAGATGTTAAAGGAAAAGTGAAGGAAAAATACCCAACCCAACAAGGAAATATTTGATATTTATGCAAACTATTCCATCTCAAGCAGTTTGTGGCTCAGGAACTTTTTCACCCAAAGTGTTGTCTCATACTTAATAGTCACTAGTCATTGCCATGAGTTTAGCTGGTGACCTTGGCAAACTTATAGCACCTACAACTTCTGTTGATCCATTCATATGAACTACCTCTCTCAGATCATTTTGGAGCTGGTGCCTGCTACCTTCATTTAATTCCCACTAGTTCCTAAATTGGCAGAAAACATTGACCCTTTTCACTCCACTCATGATTCCATAGATGTTTATTCTACTGCTGCTTTAGGACCTCCTTCTAATTTAAAAATGAACCATTTAATTCTGTCTTGTTCCTTTAACAAATTAAGATATGAAGACCTTCTATTTTATCCCAAGGCTGTTTAGTTCTTTTAAAAGGTTTTAGTGAAAGATCTTGTCAAAAAACAAGTAAGCTTTATCTTTTTTGTTATATTTTTTAAGAAATTCCCTGTGTCATTTAAATTTATATATCCACCATTTTTGCTGTCTATTATAGCTTTAACTTACTTTCCTGCTACAAGATCAGTTTATTGACCTGCATTTCCACAGATCTGTTATTTCTAGGTATTTGATATCACGTTAGCTGCCTCTTGTCCATCAGTGCAAAGGTGTTTTTAAGAAGAGATGTTGATAAAGGGATAATACATGTTTAACTCCTGTTAACATGATGAAAATGGAATTGAACACACTTCTCACCTGGCATAAATAGCAGCACTGATTCTGTGTAAGAACAGACTCTTTCAGTTTTGTGAATCATACCTCTTTTTTTCTTCAGCTTTTTTTTTTTTTTTTTTCGTATCTGTGTACATTGCATCACATTGGGCAAAAGAAAACAAAAAAAAAATGCATTTTGAGTCAACTAGAATAAATTGTGGTTTTCAGATATATTTTTTTTTTCCCTGGTTTGTCTTGAAAAAAGTAAAATCTCCATTTACAGTGCAACCACTTTCCAGGAACCACATTATAACATTTGATTCTGCTCTGAATATGTACTAAGTTTTGACTTTTTTTCTTTAAACTCAATACGATGTCTCAGTTCATACATCTGTGAGATCAAAAATGAGCAGTTCCAAAGCACTGGGTAGGAAATCTCTTGAAAAAGCCCAGGTGTCTGAGGAACAGTTTGACAAGCGGAGAGACAAAAGGAGCACAGGGAAAGGGAGAATGTCAGAGAAGTGTGAAGACAAAGGGTCCGGAGGCAAGGTTCGTGCTCAGTGTCATAGGGGGAATAGAAACTCCACCGGTGTCAGCTTTCTCTCTGTAATGCATCTCTGTCTCGGGTCGTGCTAAATAGATTGGCATGTACTGCTGACAGCCTATTACTTTACAACCTGTGTGCTTTTTTATATATTTAGATAATAGTACAATTCAATCCTTTAGCTAGATTATCAGTAGGATGTAATGACGATCCACATATTTATACATTTGTTTTATGGTAGTATAACAGTGAGAGAAAGGTTGTCTTTTCTGGGGACTCTGGTGACACCAGATTTCCTCAGAAGGAGCAGAGAGAACTGGCCTCTTAACTCATCTCTCCTTCTGCTACCGAGAGCTGTCTGGAGATGGAGTCAGTGGAGCCCAGGGATTGGCTCCGTCTCATATAAAGTAGATATCTGCAGTAAGTCAGATGTTTTGTGCTTGAAAATACTTGCTCTTCCAACTGTAAGTTTGCATATTGTCATTCTAGGCTACAAATGGCTTAAGTTACACGAGGTGAATCTCAGTTCAGGATGCCTAATCTTTTCACCACTAATGCTGCTGTACTATTTAGCCAGCAAAACAGTATCTAGTTCTACATCTGAGAACAGAAATATTTCAGGGAAAATTTAATAAATTGCCAAATGAGCTTTATTTTCAGTTTGTCTCGCTTCTGTAATATTGCTTTCACTAGATTTAAGGCAGAGGAAGCTGGCGAGCTTTGTGTCTATCCCCCATAACAGCAGTCACCACGAGAGGATGGACAGCAAAAGCCAGTCCATCCAACTTGTCAAAGGTCTCACTTTCAGACATCGTTTCACATCGCACCCCCAGCACACCAAGAGCAGCACATCAGGAATATCTGTGTGTGAGGGCATGGAGATGGCAGGTACCACCTGAGGCTTGTTTGAGCTGGGGGTCGTGTGCTTTGTGGTAGGAAGGAGATAGTACTAATAACTGGGGCACGTGTAAATTTTTCACCAGAAAGGGCGGTTTGCCAGTCTCTAGGCCTTGCTAAATACATTAGCTTTCAGTCGTACACCGCTTTTTCTGCAGTGTAAATTCCTTGTATGTCTCCAGAATGACCTCCCCGTGGGCAGGGACACGGGTGGCAGCTGGGGACTGTTCAACTCACAGGTTTCCACCTTTTCCACTGGGAACTGGGCTAACCAGCGTGATGGGACCTAGCCGTATCAGAATAAATGTCCTTGATTGTTCAATAGATTTCTTTCAAACAAATGTAAATCCTGATATACGAGGTCTGGCTACAGTTTCAGTGGTTTGTTTTGCTTTAACTAATCAATGAGGGCCGTACTAAAATAAATTTGGGGTTAGCAAAACTCAGAGTCTATCCAAGAAACTGTTTTCTGTTTGTTTGTTTTTAAATCAGCTTAATTAAATAAATTGACATTTTCACCTGGTACAGAAAAGCTATAGCTTTTATGTTTTTTGAAAAGATAGGTCTTCAGGTAATGACAATAATATGAAAAATATGATTTATGATCAAAGTTTTATGAATGTGTCTATATCCAGCTGTTGAAAAATGCTGAGAACTTTTCCAGCCAAGGCCTTACGGATACCTTCATTCCATGGCTGCTTTTTTTGTCCATACTTTTTTCCAAGATGCAGTATAATTCCACGTTTTAGCCAAAGGCTCCAGTCTCATGCTATATAGGCTGTCAGTTGATTCTTTGTCTTCCTGCTTTTCTGCAGCATGCCAGCACTGCTTCTTGCTCTCCAGCTTTCTTTTGGAGAGCGATTTAATTGTATTTGAATGCCTGGTCCCTGGGCTGTCCCGTGGAGCCAGGTAGCTGATGATCAGGAAGCCAGTCTTTGGAGTCCAAGATTGCAGCTGGAAGCTGCTGGAACAGACTCACTGAATAGGAGCTGCTGAAAAACAGAGTGGCAGCAGAGGCTGATAAAGATGAGCTGTAAAAAGCTCTCTTCAAATTCTCCCTCCTGTGGAGGGCATTCCTCTAAGTGCCAACCCTAACTTTCTGGAAAAATCTCACAAGACCCAAGATCTACAGGGATTATTACATTTTTTTTTAATTACAAATTAAATGCAGTGACTTGCGGGGGCTGAGTGCTCCCCCATACATGGAGGCTTTGCAGTTTTCCTTCTGCTCCCCCCGAAATCAGCTGGAAATCACAGTGGATCTGGGTGGAAACAGAATCCACACAAAGTTCAACTTGTTTTTCAGCTGAAAGCTCGCAAGGATTTTATCACTGGTCAAAGATTCCCTCCTGTCTCATGCAGAACTTTCTATTAACCATATAAGCAGTATTTTTCCTCACTAGCACATGTTCACAGAAACATTAGAACTGCCATACCTAATCAGAGCAGCGGCCCATCTCAGCTAGTATCCTTGGCTCCAAGGGTACTTCACCACCTCCAGAAGGTGAAAGAATATTCATAATACCATACCCCAGGAAAGTATCTTCCTACTCTTTGGCAGTTTTTGGCTAGCTATTGCCCTGAGCATGAGTGTTTATATTCCTTATACTCTTTTATCCTATCTTAGTGTCATCTATCATGTATATTCTATTGTTTGAACTATTCTCTGCAGGTTTAGGCATAAAGGTCGCAATAGGACAGAGGTCATAAGTCACAGTAGATCAAAAGCCATAGCGTGTCAAATGTTGTAATATAATTCATGCTCATGTATACAGCACATATATAAAGTGATAGCTCATGCTAAGGCATTGCCTCACATTGCTCTTACAGCTACAGCTCCCCTAAGAGCGTTATAATATGCTATTGACTTTCTTGTGGATTCATCGTGCTGTGAATTATTTCTGGCCAGTGGAATGCATGGAGTTACCTTTTGGGTATTACTTAAGCAGGCGTCTTGTGATTTTGCCAGAGATCTTTTTTGCAGGAGTCAAGGTGTGTATTGTTTCCCTAGATTATTTTTAAAAAAAAAAAGAAAAAAAAAAAAGAAAGAAAGGGAAAGAAACTGAAGATTTACACTTTGGCTTAAAGATATATTGGGTATATGAAAACAGCTCTTTTTTTTTTCCCTCCCATAAAAGAACTGATCCCATGGTCTCAGCAGGGATGTGTACGCGAAGCCATATTCAATAAACCTTAGGTGCCACAATTTTTCTCTATTTCCTCTTAAACCAAAGAATAGACAACTGCCACATATCCTTTTGTCCCCAGCATTCAATCTTTTTAATTTCCTACATGCAGTTAGTCACATTTTTTCCCTCCCTCTCTCTTTGTTCTGTTCCTCTTGGAACAAAAAAAGAGATAAGGAATAAAACAAAAAGCACTGTAAATGATCCTCTTCCTAAGGACGCTTTACTCCTCCTAACTGTTTGACTTTTCACCCCTTGGGTGCTTAGTGGAAAAGCCATTACTTGCTTGCTGAGGAAAAAGCATTTAATGAATCACAAAATCATTCAATTATTCTTAAAAACACTTCACATCACACATCTTTTTCCAAGTAAAGTGTGCATTTTTCACATTTAAATGGTGCATAACTGCCTCATACAATGTGTCCCTGGAGTTAGAGAAATTTTAACAGAGGGGTTCCAGGACTACACAGAGCATTTTGATATATATTAGCATTATAGACCTCGCATTAAAGATGCAGAATTTCCTCTTCTCTCTTCACTGTCTTTCAACAATATTTATGCAAAGTTGCCTTTCTGCTGTTGTGAGATGTCCAGCTTTACACTGAGCTGAGCTCTGCACGCTTTGGTTCCTTCGGCGTGCTGCACTACCATACGAGAAAAGTGAAGCATATAGTAAAGCTATTAGCTAATCCGAGGCAGCAAAGCATTTAGAATGTTTTTGAAATAAAATGAGAATTTATTTAGGAAGGGGAGTAAGAGACTTCCTCAGAAAAATACATTATTTTCAATCGTTATTGAGCCTGATGCTGATCTCTCACCACTTTTTCTCTGCTTTTGTAAGAGAAGTGCTTTCTGCAGACTGCAGTAGCTGCCATTTCCTACACAACTTCTTCTTTTTATTTTTTTTTTCCCCTCTGAGGTTTTTTCTTAATGGACTTACATTGTAAAATGTTATTTTCTGTATTTTATGAAAACGTATGTGCTTTACCCGGCAGAATCAGGTGGCCGACTCGGTTTGTAAAACCGACTTGAAGGCTGCACTTTTGCTGGGGCAAATGGGAATCAGTGTGTTTATTTGAATGCCAGTATATGAACTGTACCAGCTAAGGAGCTGGCCTTGAATTTGTAAACTTTCCTGCACTTTTATATCCCTGTAATTTAAACAACTAATTTTTTTCCATAGCAATGATTTTTTTTTAATATATTTTTTTTTTAAATTTAATAGGAAAGAGTGGTATTTATACAACAGCTTTAGGCTAACTTAGATATCTAAGTTAGGCACAGTTTTAAGATCTAAACCTAGATGGTTGTACTTCCCTGTGTAGCTGGCAGAGAGACAGAGGTGCCGGGGGGCTGGGGAGGAGGGGGCAGCTGCAATTCAAAGCACCTAAATCAGATGCCTGAAGTAGACAGTGTGAATAACCCTCTAGATGAGTGGAATTATTGGACCACATTAGAGAGAGAGGAAAAAAGTGAGGCTGGCATATGGTGAGTGTCCTACATATGGTATGTTGTTTATATGTGTTTTTTCCGTTAGCATTTCTCTTTCCTTTGTTGCTCCACCTCCTCCTGCAGCCTCTCCTAACGAGAATGTTAATTCAGAAACTTCTGTGGTTGAAGGAAGGTTTCTGGACCTACGCTATGCTCCAGAGCACAAAAATCAGGCGAAATGGGTTGCTCTCTCCTGTACTCTGTCTTGCTTACACACCGCTCTGTGTGTTTGTCCATAATTTTCCATTTCCTTTTATTTCTCTGGAGCCAAAAAGGTGTGTGTGTGGGGGGTTTAATATCTCTTTGCCATAAAATATTTCACCCCTCCAGATGGTGTCTTATATTCACTCAAATATCAATACATTTTGCAATAATTAGAAATGATAGGTGTCAATATGATAGATACGCACTCTTCTTAATTCCTTCAGTCAGGAAAATCCTGCTCTTATCCAATGTAGCTTCAGGGGGAAGCTTCCTTGTGCTGCAAAAAACCAGGCTCCACCTGGTTCCGATTAACTTTGCACTGGTTGGATCTGCCCAGTGATGGCGTAAGAAAATACGGAGCAGAGAAGCCTGCAATTGAAGTTGTAGATTCATGGCCTATAAAACTAAAAGGCTATTATGGTCATCTATTCAGTCTGCCCCACTGTGTAAGGGGCACCAGAACTTTTCTGAATTACTCTATTTTGTGTGTGTGTGTGTGTGAGATTTTAATGGAGAAAAACATTCGCTCTTGATTTAAACCTTCCAGTGTGTTTCTCCAACTACCTCTTCTTACCGCTGGCTTCTGTTATACCTTTGTCACTGGACTGAAAACTCCAGTGTTATCAAATTTCTGTTTCTCACATAGTTATTTATAAGCTGTGATCAAGTAGCCTTTTAAACATCTCTCTGATAACCTAAATAGTTTGAGCTCCTTGAGTCTTTCATTACAAGGAATGTTTTCCAATCCTTTCATCATTCTCGTTGCTTTCCTCTGAACCTTTTCCAATTTTTTCAACAATCTCCCTTGAATTGTGGACACTATTTCCAGAACTGGTTGCATCCGTGCCAAGGACAGAGGTAACACGACCATATTGTACGTTTCTCTGGTGGTGTGCCCATGGGTTGTATCAGATTCGTGTCTACCCTCTTGTACTCACAGCTCTTCTCAGCTGATTATCTGCTCTACAGGCTTTTCCAGAACGACTTCAGTCTGCGGGCAGGGTCCCTACCTTGTAGCAGTGACATAAAGTCTTTGTTATTAGAGCAATGTCTTATATTTGTCTGGACTGAAAATTCCAGTTTGTTTAACTGTGGCCAGTTTCCTGAGCAATCTGGGTTCCACAGTGACTTGGCTCGCTCTTTATTTACTGATCTTCCAATCGTTTCAAATGCAAACTTTCTAAATATGTTTTCTTAGCATTGATAAAAGAGTCACAGATAGAAAAAAATATATCAGAGAGCCCATGCGTTTGTGGGTCATGGTTAAAATAAACACCACTGATTATTTTTCCCCATTTACTACATGCTTGAGACTGAGATTTGACTCTATTTAATAGGTACAATATTGATTTTAATAAATTTTTTCTTCATCAAAATATTATGATTAACAACTAAAAGACTTTCTAATATTCCTCTGCATATTTAATACTACTAAAATTACCTTTATCCTACCAAATATATACTCATATGAAACGATATCTAGTTAGCTTTGGCAAGATAATTTTCCATAAACTTCTGTTCTCACTGCTTTGATTAAAATGAACCAATATTCCTAGAAGTCATTCCTAATTTTGCTTCAGATCAATGTGAGGTTGAAATGCCTATAGATGTTTAGGTCATCACATTTTTTAACTATTCACAAAAATTTTTGCATAGTTCTCTTGAACCTCCCTAGTTCTCCAAGACATACTAAAAATCCTCACTAACCGTGCAGACAGGTTCTCTGCCAAATGTATTAAAATACCTTCATGCAAATTATTCAGGTCTACTGATTTTAAAAATGTCTAGTTTTATTAGCTGCTATTTAACGTTCTCCTGCGCTACTACTGAAATAGAGCTTCATCATAATCATCTGATACGAATACATCATTTGAATTTTTCCCAAAAAGCAGAATAAAAGTATTTGAGAATGCCTTCTTTTTTTTTTAAAATGCTGTTACAAAAAGTCCTAGTAATTTCCATTTAATAATGGAACAAGGCAATTGTTAGGATTTTTGGTCATAATATAATTTCAAAATGTCTTCATTTTGTCCTTATCTCTGTTTTCTCTTTGTGACCTTTGGCTTTCTTTATCAATGCACTGTAATTCCCAGCTTCTAATTTACATTAATTGCTACATTTTCCCCTCTTTCTCCATTTGTTTTGTTTTTTTAGTAGCTGCCTTCACATATGAAGTCATTTTATTATTTTCAACAGAAGTGTAGAAGGTTTTTCCTTGGTTGAGACTTTTTTGAGATGTCCTTCGCAGTGCTTTTTAGCAGATTTAAGTGGTCAGTCAATTTTTTCCTTTAATACTTTCTCCAAATAACTGATTTACTCTCACTGTCAAATTTATAGAAGCTGACTGGCTTACATCACCAAATATAAATATTGGATTTTAATTCATTTGCTCATAGGAAATATAATCAAATTGTAGCTATGTGCACGTAAGCAATTAATTTTTAATTCTCTGATTCCTCTGTCACACCAAAGTCCAGCAGAGAATTCCTCCGTGTTGGATGCAGTTGGGGAAATTGTCATTTTGATTTGTTTAATGTAGCTGACAGTTTATTATGGACACTCTAAGGTTTCCAGCTCATGTTAATATTATTCCATACCTCGTAAGCATTTTTTCCATGTTAAGATATTTCATGACCTGCATGGAAGAAATACAGGCTTTAAAAATTATTGTTTAAACGTGACAGCAATGAGAATCTTGCAAACGGGGCATAAAAAGTGAGATATAAAATGTCAGTCTGGTATAACTACAATTTGAGTTATTGCTTCATAATAGAGTATGGTTTTAAAAATATTGTCACAGTTACTGAGAGGTGTGAAAGATTTAAAGTACAGAAGCCGTTTGGGCTTTTTTGGTAGGAGTAAAGTGTGAACCTGGATTCACAGTGTTCTTTCGTAGCCTGTGTTTATTTACAGTATCATATACAGATTGCTCACTTTGATGCTTTAAGCAGAAATACATAACACACCAAAAATGCAGCTAGAATTATAACAAATGATACAATTCTGGAAATCGGGTCTGAAATTCCAGCCTCTTTGAAGTCGGTAGCACTCAAACTGTTAGACTTCCAGCAGTTTTCTCCACAAAACACTGTTCCATATTATAATGATTTAACTTGCCACTAGCTTCATGGTAAAGTTCACTAACTGGACCATAACTCCCAATTACCTCACTCTTGATTTAATCCCATTCTTTAAGAGGGTGAAACCTATTAAGAAGTTGTATTAAATAAGAATGCTTTCAGGGAAGGAATCTCCTGATTCTTACTACGTGATTCCCTAGAAACATTTTTAAAGAGGAATAACGCATTTCTATTTGTGGTGCAAGCAAACTAGCCCTAATGACAGAACTGAACTGAGTATCTGCTGTATACATTTCTAATTTTGGGTATAGTTGCCTTATAATGATCTGGTTTCATTTCTTTTACCCTTTATCTTTCCTACTCAGATGAAAAGCTCTCCTGTTCAGTCCGCAGCACCTGGTGCAAAAGGACAAAGATCTCCATCCTATTAATATATTGCTGATAATTTGAATGGTCAACACCTAGAGATCCTATTAAAATATTGCTGATAATTTGAATGGTCAACACCTAAAATTAATTCATAAGGTTCCAAGTACTTTAGCAGCAAGAATTCAATGCATTAGCTGTTTTAACAATTTTTATGCCAGTACCTTATGAATGTATAATCCTGCCTTACGTATATGACAGTTCGGAAAGGAAACCCCAAACATATTTGGAGAATACAATCAGTATTAAATGGATTAACAATAGATCTGGCTTCAATACAATAAATCCAGAGAGACTCTGCAAGCACAGGAACTAGCTACATTTTCTACACAGATGTATTTCCTACTATTTAATGTACATAAAACACATGAATTGAATTTGTTATTGGTATTCTGTACCATGAGGAGAGTCGGGAAAAAAATCTATATAACCGTGCACGAGCGTAATGATAAATATGAGAAAACAGTGCATTGTGCCAATCAGACAAGTTTCACAGCAAAATGGTTATTCGGGGACGTTCACAGGAGCAGGAACACTTGTTTGACTTGTGAGAGGCCAAGGTTGACCGGGCCCAGCAACTAATACACCCTATCACCAGCACAAAACAGTCCTTGAGGCTACGTATCTGGGAAACTGGACTTTCTCTGCTCGTGCTCTTTCTGATCAAACTTGTCTTTTTCTGGCAGCTTTTGCCAGCAATCAGATTCGCTGGAAACATAAAAGAGAAAATGATTGCTGGAGTTGTGCTGAACAAGCGGTGCGTTATCTTTCTTCTTGCTCTGTTTGCCCATGTGCACAATGAAAGGAAGCTGGCGGAGGTCCTGGTCCAGGAAAGGAATTAGGGGCTTTATCATTAGACAATAAGTTGAGCAAATTGCAGACCACAAACTACTTCTCTTCAGAGCGCCGCTGAAGGACTCGCGGCTGAACTCGGTGCCTTAGAGGTACTAGGAGGAAGTACAGGGAGGTTGTAAAGATGAGCAGCCAGAAAACGAGGGATGCTCGTGCAAGGTCTGCCTTCGAGCAGCGGGCAAAGAACACCAGAAGAAAAAAATAGAAGTCTAGAGCCCTGAAGTCCAGTCATTTAAATTATGCCACAATTTAAATTAAATGCCACAATCCTTTTTTACTCCAAACCCTTTTTTCAAAAGGTGCCACAATCCTTTTTTACTCCAAACCCTTTGGTTGTTCACGTAACGATTTACCAAGGAAGCCACACTCGATGAAAGATTATGAAAATATACATGGATTACCAAATATATATAAAGAAGTTGGTAACTAAGAAGAGGACTATTCCTTTAATAGCGGTTCAATTCACTATAAATAAATGAAAGAGGATTTTAAAAGCAAGGAGTTAAAAAACCAAAAAGACTTTCATGACCAGTGAAATAAAATCTTTCTGCCCTTAGTCGTCTCTGCTATCACAGAACCTTTCCTCGGATTCCAGTTCAAGGGGTACAGGGGAGAGGTTTTAATATTATATCCTGTAAAATTAAAGATCGTAAAGCAGAACATTGACATGGTGACTGAACCCCTTTGAGCTTTCGAGTTGGTCTTTGGAAACTTGGAAGGAGTCCAGATTTTTGCTAACTCTTTGTTTTCAATCCAAAATAATCTGGAAATAATACCTGTAACAGGAATGATATTAATGTATACCTGTAATAAGGACAAAAACTGGTGGAAATATGTCAGCTTAGTCTTTTCTGCTAGCGATATGAACTTTACCTTAACGTGATCATCTCACAAAAATTCTTTCAAATGCCAAACGGTTTGATTGCCATTTAAAGGATTTACTTTTTCTTTTTTTGCCCAGTTACAAATTGACGCACACAGAGAAAGAGAACTGAAAAAGATTGAGTAGAAATCTAATCCACCAAAAATCTTTATGGGTAAACTGCTCCCCTAACAATCCTTCAATCTATAAACACCTCAATAAGATATCTAGGGAAAATTGTTTGAAATTCCTATAGACTCTGAAGATGCTGCGAAGCTGGTCTACTGACACGGGCTCACTGGCCACGTAAGGAATCAGGGAATCACGAGCACTGCTCAGTTTTCTGGAGCGAGGCGCTTTCTTCTTTTCCCTACTCTTAGCTGGAGGATCAAATTTTCCATACAAATTGGCATGATGTGGTAGATTTTTCCCCCTCTGCTATTCCATATTCCTGATACTCTCTGCGTGGGGAACTGCCACGAACGCCAAGGGAATGCTTGGCTCGGCGTGCTCTCCCCATGGCTACCTCAGACATGCTGTTAGGTTAAACGCCGAGGGACAGCAGGGTTTAAGTCGTGATCCATCAGGCGGATCTGAGAGGAGCCGTTTGCCCTGAGAGAGGATAGACTTTCGAGACATATGGTGCTATAATGGGGGGGTGGGGATTTTTCAATTCCAATCCACCCATTCCGGATGAGAGAGACTGAGCTAATACCCTCGTGTATGGTGCATTGCATCGAGCTACGGAAGTAGCGTTAGGATGGAATTTATGGACTCTCTAAATTGTTTGCCAGGAAATGTTTACTAGCTATGCACAATAAACGACTGTGAAAGCGTATTCCTGTGTTTAATACGATATGGTTATTTCCTTATATTTGGGTCATACTATTATGATACCAATAAAGGAAAGTTAAAAAAAAAAAAAAAAGAAGAAAACAAACAAGCAATGTATGTTCATAGTTATGGGAGTTCATTTGGGAAAGTCTGATTGACTACAAATTGTACCGGGTAAACTTACTCTGTGCACCCCCGGATACACGCCATGCCTGCCATACTAGAAATTAAATATATGACTTATTTTTAGAATAAAATATTCTCATCATCCAGTCAAGGCATGTTTTAAAAAAAGCCACATTACCGCAGCCGTAGGGGGTCATACATAGTGAAATTACTGTGCACGTATGAGGGAAGACTACCTACCTGCCTCCCGAAATGGGTGCACAGCTTCACAATTTGGAAGGTTTGGATCACAGGCTGAAATCTGGGAATTTTGTTCCGGGATGTGACCTTTTCTTCCCTACAGCTCGCTATTGTACCAGGGACTACTGTACAGTTTTATAGGGTGTGCTAGATTAGATACATTCGCAAACATTTCACCCTGCTAGGAAGCGAAGAAACGAAGCAGGCAGGTTTGGATCACAGGCTGAAATCTGGGAATTTTGGGAAGGTTTGGATCACAGGCTGAAATCTGGGAATTTTGTTCCGGGATGTGACCTTTTCTTCCCTACAGCTCGCTATTGTACCAGGGACTACTGTACAGTTTTATAGGGTGTGCTAGATTAGATACATTCGCAAACATTTCACCCTGCTAGGAAGCGAAGGCAGAACTTTGTCTGGTAATCTGTGCAAAGCACTTTTTCTGCTCCTTCATTTGCTTTAACGCGAGGCTTTCTATTTTTGAACTCTCCCTATTATTAAAAGAAAGCAGGCACTAACCTAATTTGTTTTAATCGTACATTAAGGGTTTGAGCCTGGAGGTATGCTCGTATTTTTGCGTGGTTGAACACCCTCTTTTAGTATATGCATATGTGTATTTATACATCCAGTATGCTGGTCATGATAGGATTTTCGAAGTTTGGTAAACAAATCGTTGTAGCAATGCAGTTTCTCAGTTTCTACTTGCATTTTATGCAAATAAGAATAACTCCAACAGACAGGCGTACTTTCTCCCTTGTTTACTATGAACATAACAGAAGAGATAAACTAATGAATATAGATGAAAGAAAATCTAAAATCAGACGTCTCGACTTCTATAGCAGATCATTTAACGATTTTAGTGCAATTAAAATTTGAAAACGCGCTAGTAAAACACTTTATCCACCAGCTTTCTTTCATATATGTTTGTTTCTAAGTGCAATTTTCAGTGGGTTGGGGTTTTTTTGGCAACCATGAGGAACAGTATTTATGTTTAGCTGCACTTTTAAAAACTGCTATTGCAGTCTAACAATGAAGTTGATCCTGTGAGGTCGATGGGGAAAAGAAAAGACTCAGCACTTCTCAAGGTCAAGTCTGAAGACAGTTCATGTTGTAAAACACTTAAAGGACGAATTGTTTCTCTGAAATGTTTTCAGTCTCTACCAAGCTGAGCACGGTAGTAAAAGTGTATGAAGAATCCATTATTAGTAATACTACTAAAGGTAAAAAGCAGTAATAAGAAAGAGGCACTACAAATACCGTAGTGACAGCAAAACCTGTTTCTACAAATGAGAATTTGGATATTTGGATGCACTATGAACGCATGATTCATACCATGGGATATTAGTTTTTATTCAAACTTGATTGTTTCAAATGAAAGAGCTTTAGATAAGATTTTTTTTTTGTATTGTAAATACCTATCTCAGCTTAATCCTAGTGCCTCCAGCTAAAGAGACGAAAAATCCAAACTGCTTTCAAGGCAGTTTACCTGGACAGTGTCTGTTTTATGAGTTTTAATCAGAGTTGTATTGGGTATCACGAAGGAAAAGGCACGGCTTTCAGTGTAACATATCCAAGAAGCTGACATGTCTCGTGCCTTTCTCTTCCATTAGAGACATGCTATGCCTCCAGATGCTGCAGTCTGGATTTAGGGGCATATACTGCTCTTGCACAAATAAGAGTTGCATATGTTACGAGTTAATTCCATTTTGTTGTGTTCTCTTGCACATGGCGTTTTGAAACAGTTAAATGGAAAATATTTTTAGTTTACCATCTTGTATTGAAATATACTTGGATTATTAAATAAAATCGAAATCCCTAAGTGATACGTTCTACGGCTCACACGCGCAAAATGCCTAAAGTTCATGGACAAAATGCCTATGCGGGAATTGCACGAATCCAGACAGTGTCCCCACATGCTGTATTTTGCATTTGTGTCTCAGTCAGCTGGAAAGAATGCCAAATAATATACCTCTTCTTTGCTGCGCAGCTGAGCTTCGCTGACCCCACAGCGCTAGGCGCTTTCCCTTTGGAAAAGAGGGAGGTAGGAATAAATGGGTTTCACACTTTTATTGTGGGCGTGTAATTCAGAGGAAATATATCAGACGGGCATCAATGAAGAGAAGAAGGTGGCTCCTGAGAGTGATCCAGCACACCAAAGTCCAGTATTTATATTTAGATGGTGTGAAAGCACCTCAAAGACAGTGTCTTACTGGAATAGTTTATTGAAGCCACCCTGAGACCTATCTGCATTGCATGAAAGGACACGCAAGTGTGACGCCTAATAAAGTGTAACAAATACAAGTATCTTTGAAAGGTTCATTTCAAGAAATAGTATAATATATTCACAGCTCATCAGTAAAGCTGCATTCTCTATTGGGGAAATAAAAGAAACACAAAATAAGAGTTTATGCAAATAAAGGTGGTTTTGGAAGGTGTCAGTATCCGTAACATATGCCACTTGGATCTTTCTTCAAGATAGTTAAGAGCTCACCCATTTTTTTTTAACGTCAGTAGTGTCATTGACGCCAGCAAACTTAAAATAGTTTGTGGAATCAGAATCTTTGAGACAGATATGATTGTGTCTTTTGGTGATGTCTCTGCAATTTAAGCTTTTCTTGGCATGCATTTTAGGGAAATCCAGCTTGCTTTTTTTTTTTTTTTCTTCTCTCATTCTTTCACAAGCCGTAATATCTGCATCTGAGAAAAACAGTTTAATCTAAAACTATCGTTTCAAACAATTGCTACTTCATATTTAACTTCTCCTACCCGGTATCTGTCGTTAGCGTTATCTGATATTAGGCTTTGAGGAGCATGGGGCAGCTATACATAAAAAAAGTACATGTAATTTTTAGCTCTTTGTTTCCTACAGCTATTATTAATTAAGGTTCCAATCCTGCAAATGCTTTTAGTCAAGCAAACTGCCATGAACGCAAACAGGACTCTGTAAAAACCCAGGAGTACTCCCACGTGAAAGTGGTGAAATTAATAGAGTCAGAGCTCTTCAGGGCAGTGAATCCCTTTCTGTTCCGCGTACTCGCTAGTTAGGGGTTTCTGCTCCAAGTCTAGAGCTCATCACACTATAAATCATAAGCAAACACACCTGCAAAGTAAGTGACATAATCCCAGCAGCTATTAAAACCTCGATATTTTGCAGTTATTTATCCTTGTATGTATACGCGTCTCTTTCTCACGCCAGCGCAGAGAAAATTAGAAATGACCAGGAATACACCCTGTGAGAAGTATTTTACTCATTAATGTGTAAAAGAGGTGATGAAGATTAGTGACTTATCACTCTCCTAATGTCCCCTGATGGAGGCAGAATTATGAAATATGCCCCCTGCTGCTGGTCCTGCAAGGGCCTGGAAATATCAGCCAGGGGACAATAAATATTTCAGGTAATGGCAGGTTTTTCTTCTCTAGTTGGGTCTTTGTAATCATACTGCGTATTTACCCAAGAAACGGGTGCGAGTCATAGAGTATAACATTTGATGCATGAAGATTCGAATCATCTCTATTTTTTATTCTGTATTTTTGAATCAGCTGTATTTTTTTTATCTACTTGAAGTATAATCAGCAAAATATTAACTGCGCAGCGCAGTCAGGAGTAAGCAGTGTTAAAAATACAGAGTGCTGAAAATACACTTTGCCTTTCTTCCGTGCACAACTGTGCCTGTATTTTTGATGGGGGCTCTGGTAAAATGTCTTGTGAATACACGTATAGATCCAAATCCGCAATGCAAATTATATCAAATAGCAAAATGAGTAATATGTAATAATACAAGCCTCTTTTTTTTTTTTTTTTCTCTCTGCGATTAGTAATTTTAATAGGAGAATGGACTGAGTGTAGAGTCTAACTGTCAAGATCTAGAGAAAATAAAATGGAAAACATATTTTCAGGCATCACTGACTTGCCTGCACATGCACTTTGAATACATTTCTAAACACAAATGAAAGATACATCTTATTAAAACATCCTACAAGGATTGTGATAACTGGTTTTTAGGTCAGCGTTCTTAAGCGGAGATAATACTAGAAAGAATGAAACAATTGTTAAATTGCAATATAACATGCGGATTGGGAAACAAATACTATTGTGCAAGACAGTTCAGTTTGCAAGTAAATTATCTATTTAAAACAAACACACACCAAAGTTCTGAAGAGGACTTATTCTGGGGCTTTGGAGTATCTAATGTGGAATGCAAGTTTCCCATGGCTTAAACTCTAAAAGCATTCCTGAAACATCATAGTTCAGGTGTGAAGCCTCAAGTCCATTAACCATTTCAATATTTCATCGGTTTATTTAAATTAAATAGGAAGCATAAGATATTTTACTGGTAAGAGCGGGCTGGCAATTCAAATAACATTTAATGATGTAATGCAAACTTGTAAATCATTTTCAGTGAGGGCCTCATAGTTCAGCATAACTTTTATGTAATATCCTAAATTGCTGGCATAGCTTTAAAATTTGTAATACTTGGAGATCATGAAAATTAGAACAGAATCCATATGTATACGGGAGAAGTAGTTGAAAATATGGATTCAGGCTTAAAGTTTTTATAGATACGTTGTAGTCTTTAAAGCAAAAATTGTGTCTGATAAGTGTTAAACCATGGCACATGTAAACGTTAAAAAGAGTGAAATGGAAGTACACCACAGAAATACAACGTTAAAGGTACATGGTACACGTTGTGGTAGTGTGATTTCTCACAGAAAACTGTTTTTTTGTTGAGGTATAGTGAAGATACTGGTATACTGTAAGTTTATGAATGGTAAATGTGATTATCATCATTCTTTACTAGTCAGGGATTCAGTATTTTTGATAAGTCAGTCAACAAATCATTCATTTTCTGTGCAAGGATTTTCAGTTAAGGCACTCAAGCATCCCTGAAACGATGCATAATCCCCAGGCTTTATTATTGCTTATATCTGTAGATTTCCATTGCAGCACAGGTATCAAGAGAAACGAATTATATTGCTTCTATGGGAGTTAAACAGGCGAAATTAGGGAAAAAAGAAAAGGCTGAAAATAAACATACATCTGTTGTGAATCTGGATTGACTCTAAGGTTAAATAATGATGCCTGCCTTCACCAAATTGCCATGGAAAAATACGAACTGATCATAATTACAGTACAATAAAACCTCGTCCTCTTGCTTTGGTAGGCTCTTGAGTACAATAAAATCTTTGGCTAAAATAAACTGAATTCATATTTGTAAGCTTTCTCTTCGACAGTAAGGAGAATGCTCTTAAATGGCGTAAATTGTCATCTTTTTGCTGACTTCAACAAAGTTACGACCATTTATACCACTCAAACGGTGGTCCCCAAGTCTGACTATCTGGCTAATTTTACTGTAATATGCATATTACAAATGTGCAAACCACACACTAAGAAAGAACTGTTCAAGAATCCTACTTACATTCTGATAAATATTCAGGAAGATGGTGCTTTCAGCCTCCAACGTAAAAAACTGAGCAAGACTACAAAAGTCCTGAAGAGGAGGAATTGTACACTGGTTCATTCAGGTTAATTTTATATGATCTCTTTCCCTATAAATCGTAAGATAAAAAAAAAAAAAAAGAAAAAGAAAACAAAAAAAACCCCAAACCAAAACAAAATAACCCACCACCCAACCTGAAAAACACAAAGCGAATGCAAATATTAGCCCATACACGAAAATATAAATGATGTTCCAAACTGTGTTGGCTCCAGATGTTTTTATGAGTTAAACGGTTTACTGTTTTCATATATTTAAAACATTCTATTTTTTCACTTGATGTTATAAGCTTTGGGCAAACTTGCTGGCATTGATTTAAGTTATGCTTTTGTACCACATGTAGGTCAAACGCACATTCGGAAAAGATACCGTACGAATGAGAACCCAATCATTAGTATTGAGAGGTAATAACTGCTTGCACTTTCTTCAGCAATTATTTCACTGAGAAGCTTTGCACTGAAGCTTTCTTTGACTGAAAAGCCATAAATTTTTACAAAGGATGGTATCATATAGCCAGAGTTATTTGATAACTCTGCACAGAAAGTTTTTGAATCGTTTCAGTAAGCGTTTGAAGTTGTTTATTTGCCTCACCATTAGTTGCCTATATTTGCATTCTCCTTATATTGTTTAAAATGAAAGCATAAAGCTCTATAGAGATTTGCATTTTCAGTTCTTGCGTGCTCAAAATCTCATATTAAATGAATAATCGATCTAGGACTTGGGTATTCATTAGGGGACTTAGGAACCCAAGGAAGCAGAGTCCCGAATATTCAGATTTGATGATGAAGCTAATGGCAAACACTTTGCCGTGCCATTACCACTTTGCTATTGCCTTCCTCCTTTTTTTTTTTTTTTTTTTTTTTTTTTCTTCTTCCCCTTTTGGAGCCCCCCCTCCCCCCCCCCAAAAAAAAAAAAAAAAAAAGGTGCTATTTGGCTCCGTCTCTTATTTCTCTTGGAAACCTAATCTTTCTCCCTCCCCCTCGCACCCTCTCACTTTCTTCATTGTGCTTCACTTATTTCACTTTTTTCTTCTTCTTTTTTTTTTTTTTTTTAAATCCTGCGCAAGAAATCCTGTGCGCCCATCCCCTAGAATTAAACAAAACAAAATAAAAAAAGGCTTTTTTTTTTTTTTTTTAAGACTGGGTTTGGGGGCTTCCCTTGGCAGCTGTGGCGGTGTCGGGGCTTCAAGCCCTTTGCAGGAGGGGGTCCTGCCATTCCTGCCCCCCCAAAACCCCCGACGGCGGCTGTGCCCCGCGGCAGCAGCAGGTTGGAGAGCCGCGGAGGGGTGCGGAGAGGTGCGGAGCGGGGAAGCGGCTGCCGGAGGTGAAGGGGGGGGAAGGAAGCGGGGGGGGGGTGGAGCCTCCCCGCCGCTCCCCGGGCTCCCACCTGGGGCCGCCCGGCCCCGCCGCCCGCCCCCGCAGCACCTCGGGCCGGCGGGGGAGAGACGGGGCCGGGGCGGTTGCGGGAGCCACGCACCCCCGCCGGTGGCTTCTCTGGCTTTGGTGGCACCGCCCGGTTCCTGAGGGACACCGCCACCCCCCTGCTCGCAGCCCAACGAACCCAAGAAGGGGTTCAGCCACCGCGTTTTTTTTTCTTTGTACTCCTTCTCTTTTAATATCAGAGCACATATTGAAACGATAAACACAATGAAAAGCACAAAATATTTCATCAGTGTTGTAACTGTATATTTCCTTTATTCTGAAGAAATATCAAGTTTTTGAACAGTGCACAGAGGCAGCGACTGCTGCTTTGGACGCCACTCGCTTTTTTAAAGAGCGCATTGTTACAGTTAAATCTAAAGACAATTTTTAAAAAGCATTAGATGTCAGAAAAGGGGGGAAAATCTTACCGTCGAAAGACCGCTGCAGGTTCCAGCTCAGTCTGAAACTGCAGGGAAAAGTGGAGCAGCTGCTGAACAAAAGTTTTAGATTTTTTTTTTTTTAGAAAGTCTGCAAAACTAATTTCCCACAAAATAGGACTCAATTTCCGTTTAAGAAACTAGCTCTTGCAAATCTCATACAATTCCTGATTTTTTCCAATAGCAATTGAAATTCATTTTATCTTTCGCACATGGACCCAAGAATTTAGACTTAAATTGCAGGAGCGCAATGGTTTTCCTTTTCTTTTTTTTTTTTTTTTTTTTTTTTTAATTTTGATTTGGGGGAGGAGGAGGAAGGTAGAGCGAGGAGGAAGGGCTAAGACACAAAACGTTTCCTCAGCGGGCACCTCTTTTGGTCAGTGATGAATAAATGCTTCATCCTAATTTAAACCAGTTCCCAGTCGCCTCGGTGGCTCCTGTTAATTCCACTACACGCGTGTTTAAGCAAAAAAATAAAACCCCCCAAAACTCGGGACTCTCTGGGTTGTCCCTCTCCAGCCGCTAAAGACCACAACGAAGGGAATGAAGATGCGGGGAATACAAATTATGCCAGGTCTCCTTTGGAAGGGGCGGGGGGCGAGAAGGGAAAGGGGGCTTTCTCCCGCCAGGTCTGACGGGCCGATGAGCGCCGGTGCCTCCGGGCCGGGCCCCCCCCCCGGTGCTGGGGGGACCCCGGGTCCCTCCCGGGGGTCGGGGCGGTGGGTGCGGGATGATGGATGGGGGGATGTGTGTGTGTGTGTGTGAACGCTCCGGCCCCGCACCGCGCTGCTGCGGGGGATGGCGGCGGGCGGCACCCCCCCCCCCCCCCCCCCCCGAAATACAACTGTTTCTCTTGTGTTTCTGTAATTACCTTGAACCATTCCTTCTGATTTAACGGATACACTGATTTCTAAAGGGAAGAATTAAGGATTTCTGTCCGTGACCTTGCAAAGGAGGAAAAGGATGAACTTGGAAGATCAGGAAGACACAGACTATGTCCTTTCCTAGACACAAGAAAC
>NW_015090803.1:15135268-15136329 GCF_001431845.1 Calidris pugnax
GGGCGCGGGCGCGTAGCGCTGCCGCCCGCTGACGGAGCGGCTGGGCGCGGGGACGGCGTTTTTTGGAGGGAGTTCGCATGTGGTCAGTGCTGTGTTGCTAAGCCAGCCCCCAGCTCACATTACACACTACTGTATTTATAACCTCTCGGAGCCGTTTCCCCCTCCGAGCAGTTCTCCGGGACCACCTTCTCTTGGCTTCAACCTCTCCCACTTCTTGACATCTGAGCAGCTCTTGAGAAAGGCTCATCTAGGTCCGGGTGTTTATGCAGCGGAGACTGGCCACTAGGGCTAAAGACCTGGATTATCTGAGCTCAGCTGCCTGCTGCTGCTGCTGCTGCTGCTGCTGAGTCTGTCGTTGCCGTTTTGGAAAAACAAAAACAAAAAAAAAAATCCCAAGCCCGATCTATTTACAGTGAAAGTTGACCAAAGGGTGGTGAAGTTGGATCTTTCCTAAACTCTCCTGCCTGGAACCTGAGACTTGCATGCCATGGATCACACACTCTTTGGCTGCCTGCGCAGCCCCCATGCCACCGCGCAGAGCTTGCACCCTTTCTCCCAGTCTTCTCTTGCCCTGCATGGAAGATCTGACCACATGTCCTACCCTGATCTGTCTTCTTCTTCTTCCTCTTGCATAATAGCGGGATACCCCAATGAGGAGGGCATGTTTGCCAGCCAGCATCATAGGGGGCACCACCACCATCACCATCACCACCACCACCACCACCAGCAACAGCAGCACCAGGCTTTGCAGACGAACTGGCACATTCCTCAGATGTCGTCTCCTCCCGCCGCTGCCAGGCACAGCCTCTGCCTTCAGCCCGACTCAGGAGGACCCCCGGAGCTGGGCAGCAGCCCCCCCGTCCTGTGTTCAAACTCTTCCAGCCTGGGCACCAACACCCCCACGGGGGCAGCGTGTGCGCCAGGGGACTATGGCAGGCAGGCTCTGTCCCCGGTGGAAACAGAGAAGAGGTCCGGCAAAAGGAAAAGCGACAGCTCAGGTAAAAGGACTCACGCTTTCCCCCTGCGGGGCGGGACCCCCGGGCGGAGGGTACCGGGGATGG
>NW_015090803.1:15136692-15229253 GCF_001431845.1 Calidris pugnax
CCCGATACGCCACCTCTGCTTCAAAATTCAGAATATAACCCGCTCCTTCCCCTCCGCCGCCGAGCTGACTGCGGCGCCGAGGCCACGGCACAACGCTTGGAAACGCTGCCTTGGAAGTGGGGATGGGGGAGAGGAGCTGGTGCCTCGCTGCCCTGGAGGGTCTGGGGGCGCCCGCATCAAACCCTCAGCATGGAAGGGGCGAAATTTGGGGTCTGTAGAGCACAACACGGGGTGAACGGGAGTTTTAGAAAGCTGCTTCTCTTCAGTTTGCTGGTGGCGGGGGCGGAGGGAAGGAAGGAGCTGTCTGACTTTAAAAAATCACTGCGATTCTTACTTAAAGACGAGCGTAAAAAACATGTAGACCCGCAGTCATTCCAGGGCGAGGATTTGGCATCGCTGAGCCTGCAAAAGGACCTTGACATAATCTCTGCTTTTCTAAAAAGGCAAAGCCTGTCAAAGTCCCCGCGCTGACAAAAGCCACTCGGCGAAGGCAACGCGACCGATGGCACTTCCGTTAGAGCGCCCAGAAACCGGGGGGGTCACCAAAAATATACTGGGACAGGCAGGAGGCACTTGAAAAAAGAGAGGGCTCAACAGTTTGAAAACTCCAGAGCAGGCGTAGCGAATTGTTTGCTATCGAGGAAGAGAAAGTGAAAGGCTTTTCCAGATACTTATGGAGTTCACAGCTGAAACCGCGACCTCTTTCACTCGAAATGTTGTGAGTTTGGTAAAGTCGTAAGCGACAGAAGTTATTTTTAAAAATAACCCTCAAGGATAACAGCGTTTTCTTCATTGCTGGCTACATTAAGAAACGTTTAGAGTGATTCAGGATGGGTTTAACTGAATTTCATTTTACGTAGCTGACGTATGGGCTAAAAACTCTTCCAAGATTTAAAAGCCGTATTTAGCGAAATCTCTTGTTGCATCTTTGTTACATCTTATGAAACGCAAGGAATTTTAGGATTCCGTGAGGTGTGTGAGCAACACTAACATTTGGATTCCCATCACTCCTGGGAAAATGAGTGGATGCCTGTCGGTGTAAGGACTGACTGTATTTCTCAGTCTATTTACAGCTGAGGGGGGAAAAAAAGGAAACGGGTCCCTTTCGCTGTCAGGGAAGTATCTGTATCGCTTTCTGTTTGTTTCATTTTGCAATGCAAAACAAAAAGGCAGTGGGGAATGTCCCCCAGCTTACCCTGCAGTGACGGGAGCCTTCCACTGGACTCAGTGGACAAGGCTTGGAGCCTTTAGCCATGGTTACGCTCCCCCTGCGCCGCGCTCCCTCCGAACCCCCCCGGCTCAGGCCTTCTGAAGATCAAGGCAGGTAACTCTTTCCTCCTCCCTTCCCCTAAGAGAAAATACTATGTCCGTTCGCACCATTTGGAATCTCTCAAACTGAAAACGGGCATCTTTTGGCCACGACCGAGTGGCTGCTGCATCTTTGGGTTTTCTGCAGGAAAAGCCTGAGTTTTGGACCGACCATTTAACCCCACCCCTTTATTAATCCTGAACTCTGGTGCTAGATATTTAATGCCCTTCTAATGTATGGCAGCAAGAACTTTTTTTAAGTCACTGTGTTTCTATATTTGTCATCCATAATTGCCCCTCTTTCGACTGAAATTCATCCCCTTTATTTCTCATTAATCTGTTGAGGTTTTTTTTTTTTTAAAAAAATTACCATACTTGAAAGAATTTCATCCACGCCTTCCCCACTTTTGGAGACATATTCATCACACTTGGAACTACTTCAATAGGCATTTGTATAAAATCCTAATAGTAAATAACTAAGAAGTGAAGAGAGACTGTTTAAGTTTCAGTGCCAGCATTCTGAGACAATTATTAATGCTCTTGCTTATTTACAGATACATTTCCTCTCCTTAAGTATATCACTTAAAGCCACAGAATGTTCAGTGTTTTCTTGAGCACTGAATCTGTTCTGCATTTCAGAGCTGAATTAACCTTAGGCTACCCCTTTCTTGCACTACTTTCATTCCTGAACGTTTAAGATCAGGAAGGTTGATTCATAAAGCTGAGCTTATAGATAGTTTAAAGAAAAGTAAAACGTGAACATTCCTTGTATCGTTTATCTCCCAAACTAGGGACTGTTGCTCAGCCATATAAATATTCTGAAAATTTACCAGCAGAGAGAACCCCATTTTCCTTATGGTGGCGGGAGTGTAATTTTTTAAATTATAAACAAAAATGGAGAAGATGAGCTAGGTTTTGGACGATGGACTGCACGTTTGTCCCTGCGCTTGCTCTTTTCCCCTGGAATTCACACATTTCAGGGGAATGGGAGGCTGGAAATAATATTTTGCACTGTGCTCTGTTATCTGCTTTTGTTTGGGATTGAGACAGCAAGGTGAGGCGTGCTTTGGTGGTAGCTTTACAAACTGACTTACAGTTCTCTCTTGCCCTGCCCCAGGTTTTAAGCAGTTTGGGAAGTTCCCCGTGAAGATATTGAGTAGGCTGCGGCAGAGCAGGGTGAAATTGTTGGACTGTTCTGGTTGTAAAGGTCTGGGAAATACTGCTTGTGTAGTCATCGCCTCCTGCACGCTGCAGCTGTCAGTGGCTCCAGGTTTTTTGTAGCCGCTCTGTCATTATCTTCAGAACATTCCTTTCGACCTGCGTAGGCCCAGAAGTGGGTCAGCAAAACTCGCAGGCGGGTCGAGGAGCGATTGCACACACACATCTTGAGATGTGAACGTGCTGCAGGGAGCACTGCCCATCTGCATCCTTGCCTTTGTAAACTCGGCTCTGCCTATGGCAAGGATGCAGGAGTGGAAAAAAAAAAAAAAAAAAAAAAACAAAAAAAAAAAAAAGACGATACTGAACTTGAGGATAGGTTGCAAATAAATTCGCTTATTTTAAAGCGCACTAATGGTCAGAATTATCTGTGTGCTAATGAGGTGCGGATGAAAACCATGCTGAGTGGATAAAAAACATATTCTTGGAGCGCTTTGTTGCTTTGTGGTACAAGTTGTTCTGTATGGAATATTTTGGATTTTTCTGATGCCTCCCCTTCTCATTACTTGCCTGTGACTTTCGAGGCCATTTTATTTCTGTTCTTTATAGAGTAGGTTTTGATTCTCAGACGATGCAGCACACATCAAATGCGATTGTCTAGGTTGGCTTACTTAGGTCCAAGTTTTCTTAAAACTTCAGTTGGGAGAAAAGCATATTGATGCCTTTATAGGAAGTGTAATCCAGGCTGACTGAGGAATACGAAAAGAAAGTGAATCTGGTAGCCTTAAGAAAAGCTAAAATGCTATGGCAAAAAAAAATTAATGAGAACTATGCTGAAAAGATTAGGGGGAGGCTGAGTACTGGTGAAGGAGTTCTAAGCACTACAGCTATTCAGACATTTAATTGCGATAGAGAAATATATGTTAAAAGAAAATTTGATTCCAGTTAAAGACTAATGTAATTAAATGCATGCCCCCAGGCTTAAGAAAACTTTTTATTTTTATTTATTTATTTTTAATTTTTTTTTTTAAAGTTTGACATGGACAAATGTTTTTCTAAGGCGCAGATTTCCAAGGAAAGGCTAGCAGGTAATAACAGCTATTCATATTTTTGACTGTATTTACAATAGTACCATATAGAAACACTGCTGTTAAACATAAAAAAACATTTCAGGAATCCAGTGTTTAAATAGCTGTTCTGCTGGTTTTTGTTCATTGACAAATCACACGAAAAGAAAACAATACTCTTTTTTCCAGTGTTTTAACATCTTTTATAACCTACCTATTCTCAATGTGCAAGCAGTAAAAAGTTACGTCTCCAGGGAATTTGTTTTAAGCACATCTAAATATCATAAATCATATCTGCTTGTTTGAAATGGTCTCTAAAAAGCAGGTAATTTTGATAAATGATTATAAATACTGGGGAATCATGGGTTTTGAGGACTTCTGATTGGTTTCTGAAACACATCAGTAAGAAAAATGAGCTGCACACTTGTAGTCAAAAAGTGTAGCTGTGTAGCTGATTCATCAATATGTCTGTGCTTTTCAGCGTGGTTGTAAACGGAAGCAGGAAAAAATACATAATAAAGTGTAGTTTTTCTGGAAAGAGTTAATTTGTTTGGTATCCAGTATCAAAGCATCCCTTACCATTTAAAAAATCCCAACGACAACAAAAAAACCCACCTCTGTAGAATTCATAAATGAAACAAGTTCAAAATCTGATGAAGAATAATAATATTTTTAGGAGAAAACTTTTCAGGCTGTTCGCTTAGTAAATGTTGGGCTACCTAGTGGGCTACTTGCTGGATTGTTTAATGGATGAAATTTTGCGATACATTCGCTTTTGCTGTCAGGAAATAATAATCAGGAACTTTTCTAGGACTGTAAAATTTTTAAACCCTGTTTTACTGATACATTCTCAGAATTCTTTGCCCATAGCCAAAGAGTAATTTTGTGTGGATAGAAATAAGTATGGCCTCTAATTATGTATTTCTGTCTGTTTATATGTATCATTCAGTAGGATCTACACTTCCCCTCCCACCCCGTAGCTGTGTAGCTGATTCATCAATATGTCTGTGCTTTTCAGCGTGGTTGTAAACGGAAGCAGGAAAAAATACATAATAAAGTGTAGTTTTTCTGGAAAGAGTTAATTTGTTTGGTATCCAGTATCAAAGCATCCCTTACCATTTAAAAAATCCCAACGACAACAAAAAAACCCACCTCTGTAGAATTCATAAATGAAACAAGTTCAAAATCTGATGAAGAATAATAATATTTTTAGGAGAAAACTTTTCAGGCTGTTCGCTTAGTAAATGTTGGGCTACCTAGTGGGCTACTTGCTGGATTGTTTAATGGATGAAATTTTGCGATACATTCGCTTTTGCTGTCAGGAAATAATAATCAGGAACTTTTCTAGGACTGTAAAATTTTTAAACCCTGTTTTACTGATACATTCTCAGAATTCTTTGCCCATAGCCAAAGAGTAATTTTGTGTGGATAGAAATAAGTATGGCCTCTAATTATGTATTTCTGTCTGTTTATATGTATCATTCAGTAGGATCTACCCTTCCCCTCCCCCCCCCCCATTCCCCGCCCCCCCCCCATTTTAGAAACATCAGGGTCCCAATCCAGACGTTCACTGGAGCACAAATGTTTTTGTGTGAAGGTCTATTGACTCTAGTGGAACTCCTGAAGGGCTCAAGGTTTTTTAAGCCCTTGGAGCCTATTTCTGTTACTCTGTTTTAAATCTTTGGCACAGAAATGTAAACGTAATTGCATGTTTTTCTTTTATTATTTGGTATTAAGCCCTGTTAAGGATATCAGTCTTCAAAGCAAAGCCACCGAGGGGTCTGGATGAGTAAGAAGTGTGGTGCTGGAACCAAATGCAGAAGGAGATACGGACACATGGGGATTAAAGATCCAAACATTCTGGCAATGCCTGGAGAAAATTTCCCTAAAACTTTTCAAAAAATCAAGGTTGCAGTTACCTGTCAGGATTTTTAAACTGTTGTTGCGTGGTAAGGAAATAAAAATGCCTTATAATTCTTGTAGATATTAATTGATAAAATATCAGGGATTGTTCGAGCATTGCCAATTCAGCATTATATATACAAACTGAATTTTAATTTCATTGGTTTTAACATCCTAGGACAAAATTTGTCCTAACATATCTAGCAAAACTTCTCTAGTATTTTGCACAGTAAGTAATCAGATTTTGAATTTTTTTTTGGTCAGACTTGTTGCCCTTTTTAGACACACTAATTATTGAACAAGCGCTTTTTAATTGAGCCTGTTAATCTGCCTATAGTTTGCTGTTTGGAAATACTCATTCTTTAGTGATGGGGTGACTCGATACGCTGTATCTTTGCAGCCCTCAAGAGCGGGATTGAGTTCTGTGTCTTGAAATTTAAGGGAAGGTGACAACATTATCTTTGCTGCTGTGTGCTAACAGTCTGATGCTGCTCACTGGATTATTGCTTTCAGCAAACACAACGTTACACAGCACTATGAGTGGTCGCTGTAGCACGTTTCTTTCAGTAGCAAAATGTATTCTACCAAGCAGTTTTTTTCAGTCTCTGGAAGGGAGGCAAAATAAATCTGGTTTCATCTGCTGGAAGGAGGAAAGTTTAAATCCAACCAGTAAAATGTAGTTATGGTGGGGTTGGGTTCGATCCTTATTTTTGCTGTGTTATCCCGTGTCCTTGTTCTAATACACTTAAGAATGCAACTTGAAAGGACGCGAAAGGAAAGTCATATTTTTTAAATATAAATACTTGCATATGTCGCTAATAAGGTTTCTAACTAAAATGGTGTGGTGTTAGAGAAGCTTGATAAACAGTGCTTGGGGCTACCTCATTACATCAGTGCACAGCTGGGCACCGAACCCAGCCTTATGGTCTGTCCCGAGCCTCTGCCCTATCCTTTTATGTCTGTTTCCCCAACCTATACCATGGCAGTACCAGGGCTCTCCTTCCATTTGTGAAGTCCTGTAAGCTTTTATTTAACGAAAAGCTTTGTGTGTGTGTGTGTGCGTGTGTGCGTGCGCTTGCGCTTTTTTTAGTAGGCTTTAAAGACTTGCAGATCTGCATCACCATTCCTCAAGCATTGCTTGGTGGCAGGGCAGGAGCGGGACGGGGCGCAGCCACCCCCGCAGAAAGAGCCTTCATTCCCCTCCTCGGCAGGGCAGGCACATCCCCTTCACCTGCCCACGTAGGTGGGCACGGCAAGAAGGCATTTGGCTTCTGGGGTGAGTGGCCCGGGGTCTTTGATGGTCGGATAACGGCTTTTCTACTGCGTTTAATGAAAGTTTGAATCGAAAAAAGAGCCCGGTGTAATTGTGTTGGGTGCACACAGTCTGGTCGTGTTATGTATTTGAAGCATTTGGAGTTGCTAAAAGCAACGTTATTAAAGCAAAGGGCTTCTAAACGTACACGCTAAGGGAAGTTTCCACCCGGAAGGTATCGATGACAAAAACTCCCACCGACTTTTTTGGTAGCACCAGGTTTTAAGGCGTGCGTTGTGACTGCGGCCGTAGCTTGGGAGGAGATGGGCCCGTTAGCCGTGCTGGGGCTTCTGCTGTTTGTGATCCGCTGCCTCGCCTGCTTCCAGCGGCAAACACAGCAGAGGAATGCTGGTTTGAAAAGCCACTGCTGCCATCGCTCTTAGTTTCCTACTGCTTGTTGTCCTCGTTATTTATTAACATATATTACCAAATCTGTGCCCTCTGATAAGTTTACCTAAACCATATTCATTTAAAATAATACTTTCATAGACAAAATTTTAAATCACGCTGATGTTATTCAATGTCTGTTAATTATATATATACATATATATGTAGTATCAGTAGTGCGGAGTTGCATCACTGTATCCTAGCATTCACTGAGTGATACAAAGTGAAAAAAAAAATCCTTAATATAATGGGATATAGTAGTAGAGAGTTCACTGTCATACATAAAAAGTTGCTTCTGAAGTATTCTACTGAACATTATAAATAGACAGCTTAGGCTGTCAAAATTCTACTTGTTAACATCAATGATATTAAAGATGTAAAATTCATTGTAGATGAGGGAGGATGTCCTTCATTTTGAGATCTTGGACTAACATAACTCCGTAAAGTCAATTTATTTTCAGTATGGAATTGTGAATTTTACACTGGAAGTTGTGCATATTTCTAAATAGGCATGTGATTATAACTCAAAAGAAAAACCAGAGATCACATTTGGAAATTTTCTACTGAATATTTTGTCGCTTAATGATGAATGTAATCATTCAATACTATGCAGCATGAAAACACTGGAGCTTCTTGCTCACTACAAAGAAAAAAAAAAGCATTCCGAACTTTGTATTGAAAATTACCTGTGCTGAATAAACTTTGCAGTAGTGGGAAAAGGGGCCCTTAAAATACATAAACAGAAGAAAACATGCATGAAAACTTAACGGTCATTTGAAAGAAAAGTTATTTTGTACTTGAACCTATGTTTCCTTTTATCTTTCTTTTCAACAAACGAAACAAAATAATTGACCAAACAGCAGAAGAAACAAGTCTCAAAGGAATGAGTCAAATCTTTCATTTATGATGGAAGAGCATAGTTTTACTAAACCAATAAAATCCAGTGGATTATGAAACCCCAAGTGGAAGCCAAGTAATCTTTTTTCTTTCTTTCTTTCCCTCTTTTTCTTTTCTTTTTTTTTTTTTTTTTTTTTTGTTAAGTTCTATGACTAGAGCTCCCTCCTGTCTTCCCTTCCGATTTCAGCTTCGATCTTTGTAATGCTTATCCTGATATCTATCCAGAAAAGTAGCATAGAGCTTGATGTTCACCCAAAGCTTTTTTTTTTTTTTTTTTTTTTTTTTTTTTACGAAGCTGCTTCTTGGACTGGAGAGAAATTGGTTGATTGAACATTATTTTATAGCAAATAGGATATGAAAAACTAAAACTGAAACAGATTACTGCAGGCTTTTAAAAGTCCTTCTTCCTTCTGCATTCTCTCAGATCTCTAATAGCTATTTTTTATTTTTAGCAAGCGAGCCTGAACAAATGCTGCCTTACATAAACTGCCTTAGATGCACTTCAGTGGCCTCTGCCACCATTGTGAGCTTTAATTCTTAGACTGCGACCCTGCGATGATGCCAGTATGCATTTAATTTCGTATGTTGGGAGATGAATGAGATCCTGGGTGTCCTGAAGTCAGAACTAACTACTGAGTGGAGCCAGGACTTCACAGCAGAAGCCGCCGCATTGCTTTTGGTACGAACACACCCGAAGTTAAGTGTATGTTTACACATTTTGGTGAATTGGGGGCATTAGTCACTTAAATTTACCAAGCGGAAAAAAAAAAGCTGTTTCCCACTTTGGTCCTTCTAAAAATAGATGCTAAAAAATCTGTCGGACACATGTGGACTGACAATATAGCTCTGAAGAGAGTTGAATGAACCGTGGGGTTTTCTACCTGCCAAGTCAAAAAACCGGCAAAGTCTAGAAATACACAATGTCCCCCGAGGGTGCATGGGGGCTTCTTTGGAAGGGGGTGTTTTTCCAGGGTGAGTGAGGCTCCTCAGGCACAAGGGTCTCGGTAGCTTTTCAAGTCTTTCGTTTTCTTCCAGCTGGAGAAGAACACCAGAACGCTGTAGGCCCCATCCTCGTAGGGTATGTGGACGGGCAAAACCTACTTGTTAAAATGTGCTTATTACTGTAAAAAAGAATGGTAGGAACAGTGACTAGATGTCTCCTAAATTAAGAAAAATACCAGTTGGTTTAGTGAAGGAAAAAGAACGTCAGTGGTATGTGTTGGTAAACTCTACGACGGGGTTTTTTGTGAGGCTTTGGTACACTGAGCTGGTAAAAACGGTGTGAATGGAGCCCGGGCGGCTACGCCGACGCTGACCGCTCAAAAGCTTTGTGCCTTGTAAAGCTGCGTGCTGAGAATGCCAGATAGTATTTTCTGCCAGGAGAAAACAGCAATCTAATGGGGGCTAAGATGCGTTCACTCTTTTTGAATTGATATTTTTTGAACTGGACTTTAAAACCTAGTAAAAGTCCACGAGTCGCACTCGCCTTATGTGGCACTTAGGGAGAACTGAGAACGGTGCCAGTCCTTTGCACTTCAGAATTACTGGTTTGATTGACTCAGAAGTGACATAGTAGTATTAAGCTCTTTTTTTTTATCTTCTTCTTTTTTTTTTTTCTTTCCTATATTCTTGGTTTGGGTGTACAGCAATGACCTCAAGCCACAGCTGTGTGTTAAGTCTTTGCGTTCCTGAGGACATTAGAACAATACACACTCATGGTCTCACTCCCTTCCCTCCCTCCCTCTCTTCATTTTTTTACACAAGTCCATTTCTGAAGGAACGTACGCCTGTACGGTCTTTCCATTTCCATTTATCCTCGAAGAATGAGCGTTTTCTTTACAGCAAAACAAAAAATACTACTACAATAGCTTAAGGACCGCAGTGATCCACCAAATAGAACAGCACTGTTAGATAATGTCAGTCTGTTAGGCAGTGCGAGATGGAACAGTTATGGATCAGGGGAGCAAAGTCGGATTGAAACAGAAGGCTTCATTAGCAGTTGACCATAAGGCGTCTTGAATCCACGGCATTATGTTTTGTATTATTGCCACTTTAATTTACATGATTTTCTAATGGATCGTACTATTGTGCCAGTGAAAAGAGTGACTATTCTGTCTGTATTATTTCTTTTTAAAAGTAGTAAATAGAACAACTTAAATTATAAATGAAAAAAACCCCCGATGTGAATATGCACAGGAGAAAAAGCTAGAGACAAGTGTGCAAATGTTTTGGGTTGGTTTACATTATGAAGAAATATGCTGCCAAACTTTCCTGTAGCTTTGGTTTAGCTTTCCATTTTAATTTTTTTTCTCCAATCATTCTGACCCCTTTGCTTTTTACATTTTGATACATTGCTACAACTTTACGAGGCAAATATGTTTATTGTTTTAATATGTACAGAAATCTAACAATATTCAAACCCTATAAAGCTATCTTTATTTCACTGGTTCCAAACTGAAATTTGGACATACAGAGAAGGTGCCAATCGGATTTGCAGTCTGCTAGCATGAGAAATATCAGAGATTTAATGGTTTTGCATTTGCAAACATATCACAAGGGCTTTGCCAGACATGACACCCAAACAAACACTTCTTTTGGATAGAAATTGTGTGTTTCAAGTACGGTGGCTAAATGCGTCCAGCCGTTTTGAAGTATGTTTGGTGAAATATAACTTCCAGAATGACTCAATCCTTCAGAGTTCTTGGGTAAGCCATTTCCTTCCATCCTGCAAAAGTCACTCGGTGCTTTGCCAGGCTGTGTACTGATGCTCTAAGTCTGTCGAAGCTTAGGTTACTGTACGTAATTCTCTTGGAATTAACAGTATAACGTTGAAAAAGTTAAGCACAGGCATGTCGGTTGTTACTCTGTCACTGATTCCTTCAGCTCGATGGTGTGTGACTAAGAAATGTTCGTAGTTCCACAACATATGGGTAGATACCATAAAAATATTATTTATGGAGCCTCTGGCTTGCTTTGTGTTTTTCAAGCATGTTTCCACAACTAATTGATAGTCTTAATTCACACACGCACAAACTAAAAGCTGCATCCATGTTAATCTTGAAACATATGGTTGACTTGATTATGTAGATGATTGGAAAGCTTGATGCTACCCGTATAAGTGGAGTCTGGCTACATGTTATTGCTGTCCTGTTAATTAAAAGGACCTTGCTAACATATCAGCAGACTCTTATTACAAAAGGCAGAGGAGAAATGCACGCTAGAGTTAGAAATGCAAGAAGTGCTGCTCTTGTCTGAGATGTTCATATGAACCTCTGTGGAGCCTTACTAGTTCAGAAGTTATTTGGCAGGGTGTGTGTGTTCCCTAAATACCCCTGGAAGAGTATTTCTGCAAGTTTGGGAACTGAAGCAAGTCCAGGGAATGTGTGTAGCATGTTGCACAACAAGCACAAAAAGAAGGTCTCGCTAATCAGCCTTTGCACCTTCCCTGCCGTGTAACTTAGTGTCTCCTCTCTCTGCTCTCCATGAAGCCTAAGAGCTGGTTTTATGCTGTTAAGGTCAGTTTCTTTATAAAAGCAGAAAGCATTTCCGTTCCTTCCAGGGCAAAAATGCACAGATGTTGGAAAAAAATGCTCACAAAAGATACCTGGAGGTAAGCACCAAGCATTTATTTTATGGGGGCAAAACAACTTTGTCCTTGGTTTCCCCAGTACATGGCCATGGGCTGCAGCTTGTTCTAAACAGGGTGAGAACTATGGTTTAGAAGATCTAATTTTTCCATGAGAGTTTGCAAGTTGCTTTTATCCATCTCCTCTCCTTCCAACATGTTTTCATACCGTTTTGCAAATGGTTTTTATACCACATAGCAGAAATTGAATCCCGTTTTCCTGCCCTGGCCCTCTTTTGGCTCCTATTTTAACCCTGCAAAAACTGAAGCTGATGAAATGATCTTACCTTTCAATCATACCCTCTTGAAATTCCCTTGCTTATGTACTAGAATCCTTCTTCTAGTTCCAGTTTATCCCCTCAGAGTTAAACTTATTTCCCTGCAAGGCGTTGCCCAACTGCTGCTCAGCCGATGTTTCGGATCCTGTTTCTTATCTACCTCAATGTTTTCTCTGTGCTGCCTTAAGTGTGTTTTTCCTTTGTCCATTCACTCTTCTCTCTCCTCGGTAGGGCTTACGTACGTGCAAGAAACATCCAAAGCAAGTATTCTGCCCCAAACCATCAATTGTTTTACTGAGAACTGACTTTTGGTAACTGTAGGTCATTCATGGCTCTTCCATGGATTTATGGCATGTAAGAAAAGTGTGCAAGGCTGAGAGTAAACAGGAAAAAAAAAAGTGAATAAAAAGATGTTTCGTATGCTCTCTCTTCTGTTCTTGAGGTTTCAACTTCATAAGGGTGTGCACAACAGAGCAGATCCTGTAAACAGCTATAGCAGAAATCAAGCATGACCCAGACATGACAATACTCATGGCTAATATTTAATACCCAGTGTTGAGCAGACCCTTGTGTAAAAAAGGAAGCATTTGAAACTAAGCCACATGGGTGAAAAAAAAAGAAAAAAAAGAATCTTTCTTAAAAAGCAGTCTTTTAATTTCAAGATTTTAGGTAATAATTACTTGTGCCAGAGGAATGTGTTTCAAAGAAAGTAAAGTCTCATTTTGAAGGGGCCGGTAAACTCTTTAAATAGCATTGGCAATTTGTCCTCTCACTCTAGTTTTCTGTAAGAAGAATTCTGAAAAGAGTGAAATACCTTTTTTTATGTGATTCCATTTCATTGATATAATAGACATGAACAGACATTTGTTGCGTGTGTGGATTGTGTGGATGTGTGCGTGCGTGTGTGTGTCAAATTTAAATAACCTGGGCACTCCCCTTGATTTGACTGGACCAATGTGCTATTTTATTCCTAAATGTGTTTTAAAGCAGTTTGGGGAGGATGAGGGAGCCGCAGGCAGGGAGAGAAAAGAAAAAGAAACAGGAGTTTTGCTGATACCTTTTGAATGCTTGGGCTTGGCAATTTTTGCAGTTATTTTTCAATATCTAGAGTTTTCCAGTGTAATATCAGCAAATAGAGCGCATGGTAAAATTACAGAAGATATTAAATCTGAACTTTGGAGACACAAATTCACATGAGGATCAGATCACAAGATTGGCTGCTTTCGGGCTAGTCTCCAGTGGGCTTTTTTCCATATCACAAAAATCACCATACAGTTTGGCACAACCTTCAGGCTCAGCGAAGAGGGTTCTGTTCCAGGACTGAAACAGCCAACAGCACTAGATGCCAGAATTGAGGTGCGTTTGCAGTGTAGGACGGAGACAGTTTTACAGCTTTTGTCTCAACTCTTCTTTCCCCTTGCTGCGAATAAATCTCTTTGGGCTTTGGTAAGAGTTCTATCAACTTTATAGAGGAAGGAGGGAGGAATGAGATGCTAACCTTAGTATTTGTGACTTTATAACTAACGAAAACCTAGAAGTGTGTTGTGTCAGTAACTCACATTTCTGCAGCACACATTAGAATCTAATAGACAGGATTTGAGGCGATTGAAAAAAAAGTTGGTAAACAGATACTTTTCCGGCCAAAATTGGAAAAAAAAATTAAAAAAGAAAGTTGCAGACTTCTGAAAGTGATGGAGTCCTGCTCCCTTCCCACACCTCCCATCAGCAAGCTGATGTTTCCAGCAACTTCAAAAACAGAAGACTTCTCTGTAATCCTGAACGTACATAAGGAACAGATTAAAGTCCTGATTTGCGAAAAAATTTGAGCATATGCTTAAGAACCACTGACTTCAATGGGAGTTAAACATGTCCTCACACACGCTTCTTGAACTGGAGACTAATAAGGATATTAAAAAGGATCAAGAGGCTGCTCCCCTTCAGGAAATGCTGCAAAACTGTCCTAGCTGAAAGCTTTTTTTTTTGTCATAATCATACTGACTTTCATTGCTACCTTCCTCACCTCAATTCCAACCTTCACAAAGATGGGAAAACAATCCTTCTCTCCCTCTCTTCCCCTCTCTACTTTATACCAGGATAGGCTTTCTCTGGCTCCAAAAAGGAGAGGAACTACAGACTCTGAAGTGTCAATTAGGGATGCCATTATTTCCAGTGTAATGAATGTGGATGATGGTCAGGTGGTACAGTGATGGTGGTTGAACAACTCCCCTGAGAAAATTAATTACAAGATAATTAATTACATTGCTGTCTAGCTATGCAGACCTAGGAATGATTGGAAGGACATAAAACACAGTACAGGTTAGAAAAAAAAGGAAAAAAAAGGAGGAAAGGAAACCTTGCTTAAAAGACACACATAATTTACCTAGAGAAATCCTATTTACAGGGAAAAAGGTACCCCCTGCCAATAGCAATCCATATTAATATTCTTTTATTAGACGAGTGACAGATGGAGTGAAGTAGTGATGACTAAAAGGCTTGAGTGTGGGTTGAGCTCTTTCAATTCAGTTTGACAAAACAGGTTATGTATATGGTTTGTGAGTGTGGTACTCATTTATTAAATGCTCATTTGGACTTTAAAAAATAGCTTGCCTTCATTAGCAGTCTCAGGAAACAGACTCCATGGTGTAATAAATCTCACTTGCAGGAATTTTGGCCTGATACTCATCTTAAAATACTCCAAACTTTCTTTTTTCTGAACCTTGTCTCATGCTTTACTGCAGTCCTAAGTAATTTATCCCTTCTCTTCATCATCCAGCTTTAGAAGGCAATTTGCATGCATCCTTGTGCACAGGATTAGTTAGTTTGGGGATGAGTCTTTGTTCTTATCTTCAAGTCATTAATTCCAATTTTTTTGTTTTATTTTCTTAATGAAAACTCTTTCTACAACTGAAGGTCAGGGGTAGCTTTGACGGAATGGCTGTTAAGCATAGTATCACTTATAGAAAATAAAGCATCATAAAGCAGTAGAAACGTTAAGCCTGAATATAGTTTGGAAAAGAAAAAACTGATGAGAAGAATGCTTGGTAGGTATAGGAAAAGCTGAAAATGGAGTGTATCTTTTTTTCCGTCTCCCATATTCTATTAAATTAGCTCATGTGAATTAGTAAACATGTTTCCTGCCAACTCTGTTTACTTGCTTCTTGGAGCATCTTTCTTTCATTCAAGTCAGAAAAAACCCACAGATTTCCATCCGTGGCTTTGTGTTTTCACTGGTCTCTGTTTCCTTTGCTGCTGTATGTGGCGTAAAACTAAAATGAGATATCCCGTTGTTCTTTACTTCTGTCCAGTGGAATCTACTTCTTCATGAACCTGCTTGAGTTTTTTCTTGTACTTCCCGTTATTCACTGCGATAAGCCTGCAAAATTTCTGTTGTTCTTAAGCAGAGAGTGTCTTAAAATGTTTGAATGTGCACGTTTCTGCAGAATGGGTTTTCTCCATCGTGGGAAGAGGTCTGGGAATGGACCTTTACTCTCCCACAGGTGATGCTCTACGTTTCCTATATGTCCTCTGTTTTGGTTGCAGAGGTATGGCACTGCCATGGAGTTACATTTGCCCGTCTGTCTCAATAGCTTCCCTCTAACATTTAAATACAGTCTTAGGTCTAATTAGCACAGCTTTCGACTGTCTTAGGACGTATCAGGGTCCAGGCACAATGATGTATCAAAACATTGCCGTGCCTACATCAGGTTCCCCATCATGGTGGGATGGATGCAATTGTCCTGAGCAGCACTCCTGGACTTAAGCAAAGCATTGTGGTGCCTACATCAGGCTCCCCATCACGGTGGGATGGATGCAATTGTCCTGAGCAGCAGGAATTATGTAGCCTTAAGACTTCCCTTAGCATGGTGTGGCACAGCACACATCAACTCCTGTTCTACTTCCACATCATGATGTGATCTCCTTTCTGTTTTCTAATATAATTTACTTGGTGATTTTCTAACTGTTTCTGCTACTGTGTTTTGTTTTATGCTGATTTTCAATCTGTTCTCTCTTCAAATCTGTGAGTTAATCTGTGACCACTTTTCGATAGCCAAGTAAGAGGGATTCATGTTTTTTAAATGCATTAAACCAAAAAATCTTGTTCCAAAAGATATTGTTTTGAAAGATATATTTTTACAATGACTTTATAGAAACTTTACGTCTGCTACTAATAAAAAAGAAGATATTGCATATAGTCCCTAACTGGGCATTTTGCTAAGTTAGTGTTTTATTCATCTTATTATACTAAAGAATTTAAAAGCTAGAAAAGCTGGCATTAAACTGAAAGGGCAATGGAAAGTTGGTAGCCTAAACATTTGTTTTGATTCATATGGAAGGAAAGAATTTGGACCAGATGCTTGAAAGAGCTCAGAACCCAGCAGCCCCCATTGTTCTTCATTTAGGTGCCTAAATGGTAACAGTCGGGTGTGCAGCTTTCTTGAAAGCTGATCCTTTTGTGTTGAGGCAGCTTTTAGGCTTCAGCCTATCTCTTCCTGGCTGAAGAACTTCAACTGTAAATATTTTATTCCAGAATTGTCCCTCATCTATATCCTTCAAGCATTTGCTTATAGTTAAGAGATCTATTGTTAATATTGCAGGGCTGCAACCCCTCCAGTATGTCCTGAGTATTAAAAATATGTGTCCCTCACATTGCTTTCGTACCGGGGACCTACTTCTCTGCATCTAATGCTTTGGTAATACATTTTCAAGGAGTTCAACCAGTGTGTGGACTCTTAAACTGCAGGACATTCATAGTCTTTTGTTTGCTTTAGGCTGGCAATCCTGTAAAATATAATGTATTTTAAAGAAACCAGGGCTGTGCATTTTCTTCTATGAAGTAAGCTCCCAGTCCTAGAAAATTTCTTGAGTGAGGCTAGTGTAGAGGATATGTGCAAATCATTGTGCTTATACTTTAAGGCTGATAATATACACATGATCATAATATAACTAATTGCAGGATTGGGTTAAATCAAGATCAAACAAGGTATCTAGTGCACCCCTTATAGTTTAAAAAAAAAAAGATAGGAAAAATTAGCTCTTGATTTTACATACATTCTGTATATGCACATGCTCTCTCACACACAAACAAAGTAAAAATACCATTTGAACTTTTATTGTGCTGCGGGCTGTATAAGATATTGTATTTGATTCAGAAGCACCTCTGGACTTCATTGGTGGCTTGCAAGTTTTTGCAATTTAGATATAATTACTAAGAGAAGAGGACTATTAGTAGGCTTAAAAGACTAAGACTAAATTTTAATAAATGAGCCACCATGCTACCCTGTAGCCAGAAAGTAAAGAAGATGGGTGGCTTTGAAATAAGACATTGGAAAGAATTCGAGGATAAAAAAGTTGAGTTTCCATCTCTGCCATAGACATCTTGTATGAATTTGGCTACTAGGACATTGCCCACAAGCACCCAAGCAGTCTCCAGGGCTGCAAGTTAACACATGCAGGTCAACATCATGATTTTGGGAGGCAAATTGCTCCTGATGAGGAGCAAGTTTGGGCAAATCACCCTGACTGTACTCCCCACAGGAGTCCCCGTGTAGACCCGCTGGTTTCATTTCCTTCAGAGTAATTTCAATGAGCTTTACACAGCGCTGCAGTTATTCCATACTTCAGCTCTTCAGTCTGTAAAATGGGCAGAACTATCTTACAGTTCCTTATGTATAAACACAGCTAAACCATTCAGGATGTCAAGCTAGACTGGGGAGTAGGAGGAGTCAAAATGCAACAGTAATTTTGGATACTAAACACCGGGTGAATTACCGACTGAGGTGTTTTTGAGAAGGTATGTGGCTCCAAAGAATAAATAACACTTTTTATTTTATCATCTTAAATAGAGGCATTTTTATCATTTTGATGATTTTTCAAGCCAATTATTGGCAGATGTGCTTTAGCCAGCCATATGTATAGAGGTGATGTACAGATATATTTCTCTGCCTCAACAAATATTCCAGCTTCTTTCCAAATGGTGTGTTTGTTTGGCTGATGCACGACCTCAGCCAGACATTTTTTCTGAAATTGAATCCAGATCAAATGGAATGCCCTGCTGACTGGCTGGATCTCAGGCCTTGCCTTGATCAATGTTCCTCACCCATACAGAGAATGGGCAGTTGTCAGGTTATCTGGGATTTTCAACACAGGTCTCTATATGTTATCCATAAATCTATTTTATTTTCTTTGACAGATGCAATTATCACATCCAGTTAGCATTTGAAGACTGTAGCACCATAAATTTGGTAGTATCTTGCTCTAGAATGTTTCTTTTTTAATTTATTTTTCACATTGAGACCATGCAGTTCTCAGAGTAAACCTTCACGTGTTGCAAACCTACCAAGTGCTGAAAATCCTGTGCCTTTTCCTCTTGTTGGACTGAGTTTGATCAGCCATATTGTACAATTTATATTGGGTCTCACTAAAATTTCATGTCAATTTTCATTCTTTATTGCTCTGATGTAAAATATTCCTCCACTAGGAGCTCTGGTGAACTGTTGCTCCAGAAATATGAAATTCTCTTCTATCCTGAGATTCAATTGGAAGAGATCGGACACCCCTTTCTTTCTTGCCTGTCACTGACTGACTCCTTGCCAGGAGATACTCAACAGTCTGGCTCCTTTTGCTCTGTTTTCAAGTCTAAATGTAGGCCATCAATATACCTGGATGTTTTTCAGTACAGTGGTTATTACATTTTTGCACAGAGCTCTCGGAAATTGTGTGAAGGGTGCTATATAAATGTACAGGTTAGAGTAGAGTGGATTAAATAGGACTGGATTTCTGGAATGCACATCACCCCTTACTATGAGTTCTCATAGTGTGGTTAGAGCCAGCCTGTACTGCATGAAAATTTTTTTGTGATGTCCATTTAACCAATAAATCTGTCATCACTGACTGGTCTCCATTTCCTCTGAAATAAACAAATCACTATTAGGTTCTTTGAAGCAGCAGACTGCCAGGAAACACAAAAGTCACTTTTGCTTCATCCACGGAGATAAAGTAGTTAGTAAGTGGAAATGAGCTGCAACTGAAGGAGCCTCAGTGTTCTCACACCTGCTAGAAAGTACAGTAGATTTCCACACAGCAGGAATTCAAACAAACCTCAGATCACTGTGCTCAGTGAAAGTGAGCTTGCCTAGCCAAGAAATGAATTGCAGGCCCTTGGAAACTACTTAAAGCCAGTTTCACAGGGATGGAGGAAATTTGAAAGAGTCCAGGAAGCTCTTCCAGGTCTGTGACGTCCATTGTGTGAGCCAGTCTTTGCCTAGTGCCATGTTTCTGACCTCCACACTACTCTGGCTCCCTTTTTCAACAAGATGGTCCTCTGCTTGGTGTTTCTTTCCACAGGATGCCTCTCTGTGCCTTGACTGCCTTTAGCACCAAGTGTTTCCACGCGTAAGTTTGTATCTGCTTTTTCTTTACTCTTGAGCTGGGATTTATTTCATTGCAATCTCTATTTCCCAACAATCTGTGGCTTAAGTCTTATCTTTTACCTCTTTTCAATGTGAAAAATTAGTCTTGAGAAGCTGGTGAAGTCCCTAGTTCATTCTGGTTGTTCTCAGCTGAACTGCTTACACTGATGAAAAAGGCTGAGGAAGTTAAGCTACTGAAGGCAAGAGTAGATGTTGTGAAGGGAAAAATATCTTGGGTTTAAATTAACTAGTTAACTATTTAGTTTATTTCTTCATAAAAAGAGAAGGAAAACCTTCCTGTTCAAAATTCACAGTTATTTTCAGCAAAGTAGCTTTAAGCTTTCTTCCTAATAAAAACTGACTTCTGACTTGTACAAATGTCTGTGAATATGAAAGCTACAAGAAACTGCTAATGGAAGCTGAACTCATGACAGGAACAATCAATAATAGAAGAAAGATGACTTTTTTAGGAAAATCTAATGAATCTTCATTAGGGGTGGACCCCTGGCCCAGCAAAAGTTAATGAGAATTTTTAAATGGGACAGCTTTACAGCATAGTTTATAAATAGTGTTGAAAAACCTTTCATATTTCTTTATTCATTCCATTTTTTATGCTTGTTTCTAAATCATTTGGTGCTTGTTAAGAGTTTTAACATCACTATTTCCAATGACATTTTTTCTTTGTTGGAAAACAAGGTTATTACAGTTTCAGTAAAAGTTATATCTTGGATTTGGATGCACAGCCAGTAATATTTTTTTTTTTTACTTTTAATCCTATAAATAAAACATTTAATTTTTTCTTATCCAAATCCTTTTACGTGACTTATTTTCAGGCTCGTGCTGACATTCCACTCTGTTTTTTTATTGCTAGCAAATTGAATACTTTGCATTTTGAACTCATGATAAGGTAGAAACTATTCTTGTAATTACTGCGAGCATAAACACAGGCTCCAGTTATATCCTGTCCAAACACTTATTGTAACCCCTGTATTCAAATTCTCTTCTGATGCTTTGTGTATATACTGACTTTTAAAAAAATTTACATGTTGTTATCAGCAGTGACTTAAGGGCACGTTGTTGTATCTGTCCCTTTCTTGCCATGGACTGGATGTTTCCATGCTCCCAGCACAGGGCTGAAGCATCTGTCTTCCTTGGTGGCAAGATACTGCAGGGCTGAAGGGAGCTGAGAGAAAGTGCTGTGGGGAGCCAGGGGGATGTGCCTCACCACACTCTGCCCGAAACAGGAGCTTACCCCATCACACGACCTTGTGTGAGGGTGAGATGGGGCTGCCCTTCTTCCTTTCCTTCTTATTCTCTGGGTTCTGGGTTGCACTGGTGATGGGGAGATGTAAAAACACACCCATGGTAAAATGGTGTAAAACTAAACCAAAAGGAATATGGCACTTGCTGTGGCACCACATGCCAGATCTAATTTGGAAAACTTCTGGAAATAACTTGAGGGTCCTCTTCATTATATATGTTTCCTGGCTCACGTTTAATCCCGTGTAAGTGGTGTTTCTATCAATAAGAGAACAAAAGTGAGGAAAAGAAAAGCATGAATCTGTCTGCTGTATGTATGACAGTTCAATTCATACAAAATACGCTACTTGTTTATAAAACTGGGATTAGTTTCCAAATTACATTTGCCAAAATATTCTGAAATGAATCCATATACACTCTGAAAAAGTGCTTAGAGATGATTTTTCAAATGTGATTTTGGTAGCTTCAAGTCCTGAAAAGGCACATTTGTTGAAACTACACAACTGTTTAGGTCCTGATTTATCACAGACATAATCTGTGGTCGCTAGGAATAAATAATGAAATGGTGGGAAGAATTGGAGACAACAGGAGAGATTATAAAAGTTGAATTTCCTGAAAATGCTATATTCCAAATCTAGCTGGTAGGAATGTAGGAAATATGAAGTAGAAGATACAAAGTCTGGCCATGCATTATATTATTTTTTTTCTCCTCCAGTTGTCATCTTTTTGTTTGTTTGTTTGTGTCCCAGAGACTTATGGCCCATCATTAACAATAAAGGCTGATGGCTGTTCACATGAAGAAACATCTGCACACCTGTGTCTTTGTATTGGCTAGGTAACATGTAGACTTCTGCATAGATGGGAATCCTGGTTTTGCCACTTTCAAGCTGATCTATAAAAGAAATAGATGGGAATACCCTGTAAGATTAAATGAGCACAGGTATACCTTAAAGGATGTGTGAATAAAAATTGGGTAAGGGTTCTTGGATTATGTCCTTAGATGATTTATTTGTGTAACTGCTAAAGCACCTTGTTACAGGAAGAAGCAAAATTTGAGGGCTACTGAACACTTAGCTCTACATTGCATGAACTTCAAGGAATTTTAGTTATATGACAACTGTAATGAATATTTTTACATTTTACTGAGCAAATAAAGGGTCACTTTCCCTGCTGATTCATTTAATATCTCTGAAGTTGTAAAGAATGCAGTGAAGATTTTTTTCCAGATCAAAAGTAATAGGATGGTGTAATGCTAAATTGGGATCTTCAAACCATTTTAAGTAATCTTGGAACTCAAAACTTTGAAGCTTCTGTCTTTGGTTTCATAGCTAGTTTTGCAACAGTTAAATTCCTGGGAGTTTCCTGTTTACTTTGTTTTCCGACAAAAAAATGACTGGAAAAAAAGTATCGTGCAGACTGTATAAATTCAATCAGAAAGATGCTTCTTTTCTAAGAATTAATCCAGTCACATAAATCTAGGTTTGGAATGATTGGGCAAGCTCCAGGTAAGCACGAGAAAAATTTAGGTGTTGTTCAGAGCAAGAGCTACTGCCAGTTTTTCAAGGTTGGTTCACTGTTTTTATTGGTGCTGGTCAAGTACTTTTAGTGTGTGATGAATTGAAATAACAAGCGTTTTTTAAGCTACTTTATGAGAACACAGAGATGTTATGTTCGTGAATTCTGTATATTAATATGGCAGAAAAGAATTAATTTCTTCTTGTGTGTCCTACACAGTTTTTGCATGTGTTGTGTGTATGCACATAGCAACTAAATCAGAGTTAAGAGAGCTTTGTGTCTGCTCCTGTAAGGCATGAGTTCTGGAGCCACTCTTTTCTTATGGGAATGGAAATTCAGTCTTGGGTGTGGGGGTGGGTGGGAAAAGACCTGGCTCCCTGTTTGTGAGCCTCTTACACTCTGAAGTTTTATAGTTGTTTCAGTGGAACACTTGGAAAAGCTGTAACTTGGAGAGAAAAAGCTGCCTGGTGGCTCAAGTTGTTTCTGTGGGGGGGCTTTAAACAACTAGAGAGAGACCTTGGGGTGGACTCTTTACTTCCAGGGGGGAGCCAGTGCAGAGAGCAGGAGAGGGAAGTGGGATGTCATGTGAATCTTCACGCTAAGCAGGCTACGTGTGTGTTTCTGTATCAACTCAAAACTTTTTCTTTTCAGGGTGCGTGACTTAATACCTGCATGTGCATTACATCAGTTAGCAAATTCTGCTCATTGGTGCCTGCTTTGTCTCGGGTAGGACAGGGCATAATCTCCATCATCTGGAGGGAGAGTTAAGCACAGTGAGAATCAATCCAAGCAAATTCACAGAGGCTAGGCAGTGACAAGGGCATCTGCCTGCACGTCTTAACATCAGGAGGAGGGGGGGTGAGGCGGAAGGCAATTCCGAGAGAAGGAAGCTTTTCAGACAAGTACTTTGGTCCTGTCTACAGTCAGCTTTGCTTTGTCCAAGTGATGATTTGTACCGGATATAACGTTGCCATCTCCTACATTTTTCTTAATATTGATTTCGAGTAAATGAGGAGCTGAACATCATTTTTGGCATCTCGACATTATTGCCGTACTGATTCTTAACTACTTTTGTAGAAATATTGAATGCTTTGGGAAAGGAATGGTATAGATATTCCAGGACGTTGTATTTGTAATGAGTCACAAGGTTGTGGATCCGAGAGGAAAGTCTGTCTGTAATAACCGGTTAAAAATAGGACAGATAAATTTGATGATCGATAGCAGCAGAAGATGTAGAGAGATGACTAATCTGGAGCAGCACTGCGGGTCACTGAAGGTCATTTTCCTTAGAAGAATGGGTACAAAAGGCAGTGTACTTTTCTGAGCACTTTCTACCACTTCTTTCTTTTCACACAAACATTGCTGAGAGTTGTGAAACAAGTTATTGTTCATATCCTGTATGAGTACTCCCTGGGATTGTGATTTGTAAACAGGTTTCCACAACTGGATTTGAGCTAATGACTTTCATACACTATGTGTGTTCTTTTACCAAGTTTTAAAAATGATTTTGGTTCCCCAAAATATCTCCTGTGTGCAAAGGGAGTTTCATAACGTCTGTTTTCTAAATATGCTTAGGAAGATGAAAGTTTAAATACTGATAAGTGATTTTGCCCCTGGGCGACTTGACATATGAGTTGCCTAAAAATAAATGTCTGATTTTCATAGCTCTCTTACTGATAAATGGTTATCTTGCATTTGCAATGACACTTCTATATTTTCAGAAATTTCTTCCACCCTGAAACCATTTTGGGATGGTTGTGGCTTGTATTCATGCTTCCCAAATATATTTCTGGAGTTTTACATCAGATTTCTATGTATAAGGATCTCCTAATCTGCATTATTCACTTGTGAAAAGAATCGATCATACCCACATTGCACATTATCAGTTTGTCATGTTGAAGATACGCTGACTTACATCAGCATATCACACACATATCAGCATATACACACAGAGAGTAGTGTTTTCAGATGTTAAAACATCTGAATTACCATGTAGGTCAGCAGACCTGAGTATCTGTTGACATAGGTCTCAAAAGGTTTGCTCACCTTCTCACAAAAGTCTAAAAAGCTTTGCTGAGAACTATATCAATGTTTTCTTGTTGCTTTTGTAATTTCACTCTTGGTTTAGACCCCAACATGTTTCTTTTCCTTAGCCTTTTGCTGAACACAAGTCTGAGGATACCTTCTACTTTGACCTTTTCCTATGGTGCTTTGATTTCCCCCAACCTTTGAGATAAATTGTATTTTTTTTCGTCATACTATAAAGAATTTCAGAGTTGCACCACTTAAGACCATTTTGACTCGGAGAAGCAGACTGTGTTACCGTTGCTTCTGGGTTTGTACCTCAGCGAGATATGACCTGAACATCATCCTATGCCCTGTCTGCACACTTTTGTCTAGATCATAATCTGACTCCTCCATATTTCTTTTCCCCCAGATCTGTTATTTAAAATGCAAAGTTCATGTGATACTATTTATATGCAAAACAATATGTAATCATACAAATTTGGCCAGTTATTGCCACACCTTACTCGAATAAAGATCAAAGTCTTGCTCAAGATAGGAGCTGTTGTTTTCAGTTTGATGGGTTGGGAGACTAAGCTGAAGGATGTTGCAACTGCCATGTTTTCCCTTAGTTTTTCCTTAAAACCTGCTCTGATTTAATTCCTGGGATGATGATAGCTGTGATGCAGTGATCAACGTGCATATGATACATGCATTGTCAGCTCTTGGGAGCATGGGCTTTCATTTATAGTGTCCAGTGTCCAGTATAATGAGGAGGCTCTTTACGTGTCCACTACTACACTAATACTGAAGAATAATAATGAAGAATCGTATTGGAAGTTTATCTCTCTCATTCTATTTATACATACATGTCTTCATTCAAAGAAAGAGCTTCTCATCTCTTTCTACAGTTCTTGAACCAAACAAACATCATCTTGCCCGGGGAACTAGCCTTCCTAGCTGGGGCTGGTATTCTTCCATCTTTAATCAAATTGTAGTCTTTTCCAACTAGTATTATAAAAATGTAATTGTTTATTTCCATTTAAGGCTTAGTAGGGTCATGCATTAATGTCCTGGTATATCCTTTCTCTGAGAATTAATGATAAATAATTTCGAGTAATAGCAAACTGTCTGAAATAGGCTCCTGTTATCTCTCATTGCAAGTTAAAGCAAAGCAAATAAAAACAAATCAGAATTAGTTCTTAAGTGATGAAAAGGCATTTATGATGTATTAAGATACAAAAAAGCAAGTGTGGATCTATTCAGTAGCTTTTGGGGGCAGGTCCTATTTACAAACAGGGCACCATCCACACAAATAATCCTATTTGATTTCTGTGTTAATAGATGGCTGAATTAATGCTCATTAATATGTTGAAGTTACCCTGAACTTCTTATCTGGTCACCATCAATACAATCCAAGAAGGAATGACTGGTGATTTTTTTATGTTCTCAGCCTTGTCTTATCAATGTCATGCCATTATGTCCACAAAACTGAAGATTAACTTGCGTGGCAGTTACTGCAAGGGAACTTTAATTATGTAAAAGGCTTGAAGGGCTGGCACTGTGAAAGTGAGATGACAGAAAGGGGTTGAGATTGAGATTTTTAGCAGGGACTAGATCAGCTTGAAAGAGGTGAAATTTGAAGAACCAGGAATGAAAGCCATCATTGAAAAAATTTGTTTATGTATACATTTTTACTGATGGGACTTAAAAGCTAAGGGAAGTAAAATGAGAAGGTTCTGCTGTAACTGCATGACTATCAGACTTTTTTCTTTGGCTGTAGGTCTGGATAAGAAGCTGAATGAGAGAACACCAAATAAGCAAGCGGTCTAAATCCCAAAATAGAATAAGTAGATGATGTAACCAATGAGGTCTTTTATAGTGATGGTAGACTAAAGTCTCCCTTGGAAATAAGGTAGAAAAAAACCCCCATCAAATTAAAAGACAAGCTTTCAAAGGAGCCTACAACTCTAGGAGCAATGTACTGGGATTCTCTGATGAGTTAGGTAAAACACATGATACCAAAATCATTAATTTTTTTTTTTTTGTTTTACATTTTGAGGCATGAGAAGACACAGATTTCCTGCTTTCAAAAAGAAAGTGAAAATATATGGGAGTAGGAAGGCACCAAATTGTGTTTAGAAAAAGCTTAGTGTTCAGCTAAATGCACAGATGCATAAACTAAACACTTTTTATGCCTAAACCACTGTTTATATAGTAATGACGATTTTCCATCAGTTTCTTCAGTTAAACAGTAGCTGTCTTTTGGCTGTTTAATGGAAACAAGACAGTCTTGCATAAAAACATAAGATATATCAGCATTTTATGCTCTTTTATCTTTTATAAGAGTTCAGCATAGTCATAGCCCTAACAGATTACATTTTAACCTCCTTTCCTTTTGAATTTTTTTCTCAGATTTGTGAAATGAAGTGGGTCTAATTTTGCTGGGGAAGCAAGCTGGGGTTTTGGATGATAGAGAAAGTCAATATCCAGTTTTTGTTTTTTTGTTTTGAAAGATGGAGAAAGCTTGTTTATGACTCGGAACATCCGCCAAATGCTGTAACACCAGCATAAATTAACTATTTACTCAAACCCATGTTTACATCTGCAAAAGAAGCTATTGCTCCATGTTTTCAGTGCCCCAGAGGCCTATAAATCCCCTGGAAAACATTGCAATAATGTAAAACAACCCAGCGGGGTTATTCAACAAGTACCATTTTTCTAGGGCTGCGCTCTACCGGAGCATGCTCAGTCCAGCATCTACAATAAATCCAAGCCCTGGTGACATTTGCTCTACTGACTGGAGTCACTGGGGAGCGCAGAAAGGAAGGAAGGGAGATGCAAGTTGTGCTCGTTGGATATTTTAAATAACCAGGCAGCGAGTAGATGGATCCCAAAAGCTCTGTGCTGCTGAGGAGCCCTCTGCAGAGCAGTGGGTAAGAGAGGGAAGGAGGTTGTTCAATATCTTTATGTCTCCCTTGTGACACTTTGTCTCACAACAGACAATGGAGATGGGATGCTTCAGGTTTTGTTTTGTTATCAGTAGAAACCATCACCTAGTCTAGGGGCGAACAGCCCCTCATTCCTAGGCTTCCCCTTTGCCTCAAGATCCTGAGCAAGAGGCCCATATTCAGGGTGGTTATCAATGGGTAAAATAGGATTAGAAAAGCTCCTTTCTTGGTGTTAAGATTCTTCAAAGCTATGCAATTTTAAAATAAGATACCCTCGATAAAAATAGTATAATGTCCAATCATCTTCTTTAATTGGGCGGAAACTCAGTGACTGAGTAGTTTAAAATTAGATGGAATAAAGTTTTATATTGAAGAGAGTAACGCCCCAGCGCTTGTGTCTAACTGCTATAACTCATTTTGTTGGAAAGCTGCAGACCTTTATTCCACTTCTTAAAATACCTCTCGAATTTGTGCCGTTTCAGGGCTGCTACATAGTCTTTTTCAGAACTGCCAGAGCAGAGTTCAGGAGGTATTTTCTGAGATTTAGAAGGGGATTTTTCCGCCTTCTCCTTCTCCCCATCCCATTAGTACTGGCAAACGCAGCATTCATTGTTGGTGCATGAAGTCCCGCCCTGGAATCGTTGGGTACTGGTACATGTGCTGGGATTTCATCGTGGCTTCAAGTCTCTGCTTTTTAGAGTACACTCCTACATCCTCCACACACTACAAAAGTGTGCTAATACTTTTATTGCTCTCTTCCCCGCTATTTCTGTGGTCTGATAATCTCAAGTATTGTGTCTACTCTTACTGCAGAGCATCCAACTCTAGATTATATGGATAGGAAGAAGAGCAAAGAAATCAAACATCAATTTTAATTTCCTGTAAGGATGGAGTTCAGCACTTCCAGAGTCAAAAAGGGGGATGATGTTTTACCTCCAGCCTGCCAACCATTGCAGGAGGTGAAAACTGATCACGATAGAGAATGTGGGGACTGATGTGGGTTGTTCTACAGAATTAAATAACCTTTGTATTTGTTTGCAGTCTTACAACTTTTATGGTGGAGAAAAAAATTTTACCTACCCAACTTGTATCTTCAACTGTTATGAATGTTTCTTAATTTTTTTATCCCAGTAGAGGTAGGTATTTAAAATGAGCCTTGTTTAAAAGAGTAAAACAAATGCTGTCTGGGATAGTAAAACATATATAGGATTTACTATGCTTTGACATGCACTGTCAGACTATTTCACTTGCACATTACTTTACCAGAAAGGCCTTTCTTCTCCAGCTTACACGCAGCGAGTTGTGTGAGGTGAATGATGGAAGAGTCAGGCCATATTATTTAACATTTGTGTGCCAAATGGTCTCTCTTATTTGAGAAAATAAAAGTTTCTACTTTTGTATTAGTTTAGTGATCACAGAAAGACTTTCCATTACTGAAAAGGAGTTGGAAATGAAGCTGGGGACAAAATGACCTTTTGGTTTGACTCACATACTGTGAACTTGTGGTTTAATTATTGGACACTCTTGGGTTTTGGGGGATTCTTTCTTTTTTTTAAATTTTTTTTCTAAATATATCTGTTCTCAAAGTGCTCACTTGAGACCTGAACTTTATGTACAAACACTGACATTTTTACAAAATCAGGCCCTTATTACCGTACTTTCTCTTTCCAAATTGAAAATTAAGACTATGTAAGGAAAAAAAACTATTTTGGAAATATCAGTCCATTTTAGATGCTTAAAGAAGGCTTAGACCTCTTAGTTACTTTAACTATACTCTCTCCCTGTCATATATATAAAAAGGGAAAGTACAAGTATGGCATAAAAGTTTGCTGTCTCAAAAGCTATACTTGAACCCGTAGTTGAAGTGACCTCCCCTTTTAGATATATAATAAATATTTTCTTGCACTCTAATCTTAAACTAATAGGAAGTACTCCAAACAATTGTGTTGAGGTTTTTTGCTCACATCAAAGTTGCAGGGGTTGTTGTGGTTTTTTTTTTTATTGCACCCTGCCAGAGTTTTCCATTATGAGTCACAAACTTTAACTGTACAAGTTTGATTGTTAGCAATCAAGAAAAATTATTCATCAAAAAGCTCTCCTAGACTGTAAAATTAATAGTAAAATAGATTTAGCAGACAACTTAAACCTGCAGATTTCTTTTACAGGTTTATTTCCTTTACCCAATATACTATTTAGACAACTATTTTGGGGTTTTCTGTTTAATTGTGTGAGCATTTTTTCGTCCTTTAACAATTGTACTATAGTTCAAAAAAAAGGAAGTTGTGTTAGCTTCAAACATGACAAATCCTTTGGGTGCTTTTAATGGATTCTGCCATTTACGATAATCATTTGAGAGAACACAAAGGAAAATGTGGAATGCTACTAAGTGGGAGAGCTTGTAAGTCACAAACAGCTGATCGTCAGGACTTCTAAAGAAGTCATTAGGAGGTTTTCTATCTAATATTAACAGATAGTAATAGTTTTTAGTGAAAAATGAAACTTTCACAGTTGGCCTGAAAGCCAATGGTTTAAATAGTTTAAACATCTGAAAAATTTTATTTTATAACCCTTTTTATTTTGGTTTCCCCCTGAAAGACAGGTAATTCTATTTAATTGCATGTGGGAAAGTACTTTCCAATGTTTTTCCATTTTTATAGTTAGTGTTATACCTCAGCACAATGTTGTAAAGTAAACTGTGAATGAAATAGTAGAATACACCCAGAACAGCAACCCTGTTTGGTAAGAAAGTCCGTGTGTGTGCGTGTTTTTCTGTTCTTAAAAAAAAAGTCTGGATATCTGCTAAGGTATGTTATGAGCACAGCTGGGCCTGTTGGCTTCATTTTAAGGCTTTCTGAGGGATAATAAGATTTACAAAACATGTCACTAAAACATATGCAGCCATATGCATTTGCACAGAAATCTATGATATTTCTTAAAGGCCCAGACAGGGATTACCTTTGGGTCTCGTGCTGGAAGCTGCAATGCCACATTGGCTGAGCCACGTGGAACGGGGGCAGCCACCAAGGCAGGCAATGACCACAGGAAATCGCTTGTGAGGACCACGACACTCATCAAGACTGTGGAAAAGGATAGTGATTTGTGATCCTGCAGTTCTGCAAGGTGCTACCTTCACTGCAGAGGCCAGTTCTGAGTGTTTTGAGGTTTTAGGAGGAGTAAAAACCATTTGAGGCAGACTGATTGGAAAAAAAAAAAGGGAAAAGAAGGGAGAAAGGGCACACTAACATAGGATTAAGCAGAAATATTGGATGTTAGATTTGCTCCAGACACTGTTTTTTTCTGTCACATGTTCAACATATATAAAATTTTCACTACATCATTAAGGAGTTCCAAAGAAATCTGTTCCATGATGAATGGAAAAAAAAATTAGCCAGTGTAACACACGTTGAAGAATTACACTGAAAAATGCCTCTGTGAAATGGCTTCCTGTTTCCTGTAGCAGCAAAATAATTCTTAGAAAGAGTTAAAAAAGAATTGTTAGTACCCATTTATATTTTCCTTTGTGTAACTGTATCCTGAAGACCTGCTCGGGAAAGATGGGTGAGTAAGGCAATATGGAGCCCTAAAGAAACTCCAACTGTATTAAACTTCTGTAAGTGTTTCAACTTTTATTGCTTAGTATGGAAAACTAAAATCCTGGATTCTTTGGCTTACGTGCAAACTATTTATTTTTTTGTTCGGACGGGAGCTCATGCAATTGCAATAAATTTTTTTTAAAAAGCAAACTTAGAAGTCAGCAAGATTTTGACTGTAAGTTCTGCATGTATATTTTAAGAAAATATATATGTAGGAGCCTAAGAAAATACTTTTCTTTAATCAACTCAAGACTTCTCATGATTATACGCTAAGTAAGCTGGTACTTATAATGGGATCAAAATTAGCTCTGACACCCTTGTGACTGAGAAGCAATTCCACTGAAATTCTTGAGCTTGCCTCAGCTTGCCCACTGTAATTTGGGGAAGGACTTGGCCTATGCCCAGAAACTTGCCCAAATGGCACACTCTTTTCTAGGCCATCTGCTTTTACTTGTTTCTAATGTAATGTCTTATGGGTGAGGAGTGAGTGCAATGGCATTGTCTATATACAGCGTGTCAGCTAAAGAAAAAAGAGCATAAGGCTGTACACCTGGTGAGGTTTGGAAATTACACCATGATTCCAGCAACTTTTGGATAAGGTGACTATAGCGACTATGTGTGGAAAAAAAATTAAGTCTCTTTGCATATGCATAAACCACAATGATTGGTTGTTAGAAGGATACTTGGAAATTCACAATGAAGATTTATTGTAATGATATCTGAAAACTAAATAATTGAGATCTTTAGGTGGAGTAACCAAGCTTGTAACACCTCATTAGAAGTGTTGTACTCGCAGATTCGAAGAATAATATCCACAAGGGCTGAACTTTCCAAGCAACAGAATTATTAGCAAGACCTGACTGCCATTTGGGAAGCAGACATCGCTAGAATGTGCTGCTGCTTTAACTGCAAAGGGACTTGCAAACCATCACTACGTGTATGTTATTCGATGCTGCGTCTACAAGATGTATCTCCAGAACTCCAAAGGGGAATTGGAAGTCCCATTGGACAAAGTCCTATTAAAATGCAGCCTGTAAAGTTTCTTTAAGGCAAATCCTGTGCCTCCTTTCCACACATAAACTGCAATTACACAAACATCTGGGACTTAGAGTAGCATCTTCCACGTGAAGATTTACTAAATAGTGTAATTATTCATACGAGAATATTCCTATGCTATCTTCCATATTTGCATGGTTTGAAGAAATGACACGTCCATGCCATACAGTCAGATCAATCAGATGACCTGGCAGAAGCACACCTTGTTCAGCGTAGATGTCTTCAAGAACCTGCAGCTTTAGCAATCACAGTGTTAAGAATCGGTAGTTCTGATTTTGCAATATAATTCCTAGACTTGTGCTTTCGGGAGGCAGTAATAACAACAAAAGTTGGCAGCAACAGCTAGTAGGTAATGGTTTGGGATGGTGCATCATGTGTTGCAGGATACCCGCAGGTTTCGCTGTGCCAGTTCATGGTTTTTTTGGCAGTGGATATGAGGTTGTCTTAAATTGTAAATTGTCACAGACTGGGTTAGAAAGCATTAACCCAATAAGCAAACAAAAGTTTGCTTTCATTAGAATGAACAGAAGGATTCGTGTAATTTTGATGTCGTACTTGTGCTACTGTGCAGCTTTGCCCTTTTGCACACCCAGAGCTGTGAATTATGGAAATGACAATGCTGTTTGTTCCAGTTTTCAGAAATGATTCTCGAAATACATTTACTGAATTGGAACTCCAGAAATACTTTTAATGACATTCTCCAAAGTTGCTTATTTTCTTCATATGTGTATTTCAGACTAATGTTATCTTGCTAGATTTTTGCTCTGATACTAGAGTACTTTTCCCTAAGTTCATATTGTCAATATCTTAAAAGAAAAAGAAAAAAAAAGCATTTTACATTGAATCAATATCATTGTTGTGTCCTATTGATGTTTAGAAGCTCTAAGGCTTTTGTTTACAAGTTAGTGATTTAAGCAAATGTAGAGGAACTAAGTTGGAAAGAAATGCTCTTTCACGCAACATTAAACTCCTCAGAAGTAACAAGGCTTTTACATTGATCGATTTGTATAGATTACTTCATTTTAAAGTAAATAACCATGTAGTAGTTGTTTTCTGCAAACAGTTGAATATCGTTTAGAGGAAGGTATGCAATTAAGAACTTCTTTTAATTTGGCCAACTTCACTATAAATTTTATAGTGAAATAAATTTAGAAATAGGTCGTTCATGGTAGAGGCTTTCTGAGAGTAAGCATTGGAAGATGTGAGTGAAAGTTGAAAACCTGGAAATCGACTAACGGCTCGAGGGGTGAAATTCCAATGGCCTTTTTGTCACAAATCATGAATGATTATTGTCCCTACTCACTGCCAATGTGGATGTCAGGATCTGAAAACCATCTGCAGCTGCTAATAGAGCACTACCAATCTGACTTATTTTTGAAAATTCTTGTCTGAGATCTTCCATTGCAGGTATTACCTGAAGGTTTGGTTCTGTCTGACGAAGGAAGGTACATCAGCTTTGAACTGAGCCAGGAAAAAATAGCAGGTGCTTCTTGCACGTTTTTCCTGTGATTCTGACCCTACCCAGTGAGCAGCAGATATTTGTATCACGCATATTCTGACCAGTCTTTTTTCCCTATTCTGTGACCAATACTTTTTTTTTCCTAGACATGCATCAAAAGCAAAAATACCAAAATGACCACTTTTCATATTCTACACATAGGAGTTAGATCCTGTGTTTACTTGGTTTGCTTCATCTCCCAACGATGTAGAGAGAAGGCAATAGGAACTCTGGCAGGACAATGCAAAGAGCAATAATAACAGCAATCCTTTCCTTAGAGTAAAGTTGAAGTAACTTTTGAGGGTGGGGAATAGTGCATTTAGTAATGATTTTTTGTAAAAAAGCTCAGGAAAAATCTAGGCCTCCAAAGTCTGGAGAGCAGTCGTGGATAGCTTTGAGTGTCTTTCCAAAGGATACCTTCTACCTCAGTTACCAGTGAGCATTTTTGTCTAACAGGAAATATTAAAGATACTGCCTGGAATTTTTGAAAACTGATAAAAACAGTTCTGAGAAAGAGGTATGACCTGCATCCCTCAAGGCAGTGTTTAACTGCCTACATTACTTGACATCCAAAGAACAAAGGTTTGCAAAGGGAGACTGATAAGGTACTAATACCTGTGTGTAGGCTACATCTTCTGAAAGTGTGCCAGAATTTGTCTGGGAGAAGGCGGAAGACAGACAATATAGATTGCTGTATTTTTCATCAAGTGGTTTGTACCATCTGTATATATTTTATGTGTGCCTTTTGAGAGGCAAGGAGTGTAACTTAGATCCCCCAAGGCTTTGTTCTCTGCCTCTACACCTACTATTTGGCATAAGATGTAGCCAGTAGAAGAAAACTAAGGTTGTTGGGACTTTTTTCTTAGTTGCAACAGCTGCAAAACAGATGTAGGCGACATGACTTCTGCCAAAAATCTCTTCCAAGTCTCCCACCCATTTTCCACCAAAGAGAAGCTAGTCAGGTGATATGAACAGACCTAAAGGTCAGAAAGGGATGGGAGCTCCCAGTCCTGGCTCTACAGATACAATTAAAAAGAAACAATCAGAAAACCTAGATTTACCGCTTTGGAAATTAAAACAAACAAAATTTCTAAAATTACTATTCCGAGTAGTATGATGTCAATAGGAAATAAAAGGCAATCTGTACACAAACCACAGGAACACTGCAGCAGAGACAGTCAGATGACAGCAAGAGTTCATAACTGGTGCCCACCTTACTGGAGTCCATCTAAGTCTCTTTTTAGACATATTTTCAATATCTCAAATGCATTAAGGAAAATACCATTGTCTTGCTGGCCGGGTGTTTGCTGAAACAGATTTCCAAGGATTACAGTTGTTCTATGGTGTGGACCTCAGTACTGAGAGGGAGTCAGCTTTCTGTGTACCTGTCTCAGGCTTCTACATCTCTCTCCAACTTTTACTTTCAGCAATATTTGAATCTATCATGTGGGGGGTTGTTTTCAGAATACCTTGACTATTACAAATGCATTCAGTGACACCTACAAGAAACTAAAAACAACTTTTTCACTATGTCAGTCTGCTGATAAAATCCTCCTGCTGACAAAACTGTGGCTGCCAGGTGCTTCCAATCCAACATGGACTTAAAGGTGGTATCCAGCAATGACAGAACTGTCTAAATAACCAGTTGTCCATGCATGGTTATATCCACACAGGACCTGTGTGGGCTAGCATGGTTAGCAGTGCTGAATCCTCTGTGTTGGCAAAGATGAAGGACAAATGCTACTCGTGCAGTTACATTTCCCTTTCCTTACATCAGTATCCCAGGAACCTGGAATTCAGATGCATTTGTGAATTGGGAACTCAGAACCATGAGTATTAACCTGAACAAAGACTTGGCTCGTTATGGTTTTACTGGCTGTACAGTAATTCTGTTTTCCTCGTGAAACCATCTGCTTGCAGAAAAATTGCTTGTGTTATCAGTCTCAGTCACTTATAGAGTCACTTATATCAGTGTCCTCCTGAGAGATGTTTGGATGGGTGCTCCTGAAGTTTTTCCTGTGACCATTCACAATAGCAGTAGCTACAAGGTGTTTACACCTTTGACCCCACTTTCTGTTGCATTTTCAGGCTTATGTCTTAATTTCTAGTATTTAGTTTTCAATATGGTGTCAGTGTCATCTGTAGGTGCATTAGTTTTATTTACAAAGCGTTTACACCTTTGATCCCACTTTCTGTTGCATTTCCAGGTTTATGTCTTAATTTCTAGTATTTCGTTTTCAATATGGTGTCAGTGTCATCTGTAGGTGCATTAGTTTTATTTAAGGTTGCAACCTTTGGTTTGGAAACCAGTGAGCCATGGGTCTTTCTTTCAGCAAGTACTGGCATGGGAAGACTTCTTGGCTCATGATCTCACACGGGCACGGGTTCATCAAGGGAGTTAAGAGGACTTTAGCAGTGACTTGCACAAAATAGATTTCCATATTGTAGTGCAGATAAGCAGTGTGCACACCCATCTGCTTTCAAACAGGTGTGAACACGTCTGTGGGGGTATAGGAATGGAAAGTCAAAAAAAGGAATTAAGTATCTCTTTCAGTGATTCATTGGAATGCTAATATAGGGGTTTAAGCATTTAAGTTGAGTCACCGACATGTATTTGGACCTTATGATCAGGTGTCAGGTGAGGAAATTTCGAGGAAGAAAAGCAACGTGTACGTTCCTGTGATGGCAAAACGCAAAGAAGTTATCAGGACTCTAGTTTGCCAATTAGTATGAAGGAAGAAATGTCAAATTCTAGGTTTAAGGTGATTTTGATCTGTCAAGTTTTCTGTGTTGACTTTAGATCATGGACCCTGGCCCCATGCTGTAGTTAATGGGTGTGCCATCTAATGGGGTCCTATCCTAGAAAATCCCTACTCCATTTGTGACCAAACAGCTCCCAGTCCCACTCAGTACCATTGGTGGGTACCCTCAGTCATACACACCAGCAGTATGACCACATCTGAAACAAAGTTCTTTGTGTCATGTCAGCAAAAGTGAAGGGGTTTGGTGATTTGAACCCACTAGATTTAAAACTTTTTAAATTAATGACTATAGCACTGAGTCAAACATCAACAGTTCTCATAAAAGAAAAAAAGTTCCCTTCCAAGCAACAGAGTAACTGACAAAAAAAGCGAAAACATAGATAATTGACTGTAGTTTAGAAACCAGACCCACTGGCCAGTTGGACAGTTTAGGCACGTCGATGATTCATCTGACATAGACTCCCAGGGAATGATTTCTTGTGGGCCTGTTCATTTGGATGTTGATGCAGGTTTCTATTTAAATCAGCAGCTGAAGTGTGAATTTATCTGTGACATTTTTAAGATGGTTCATGAGGCCAGAATTTGACTAATGATACTCCTACTGATCTCCTGCTAATTTTGGATTTATAGGTGTTGTATCATACCCAAACCTATAAATGTCTGGTCCTGTTTTTTTTTTCTTTTTTTTTTTCTTTTTCTTTCCACTCTCTCTCTCTGTCTTTCTCTGTTGTTTTGTTGGGTTTTTTTGGGGTTTTTTTGTCAGTTTCATCTCTTTTCATTTATGTAAACAGAACAGAATGGCTGTCACTGAGTTCAGGACTTTGACTTGGGACCAAATGTACCTGGTTCTGACAATGAGAGGAATGAGGAGGGTGGTAATGAAACCTTCAGTAAAGCTCCTCTGATTGTGGCCGAAGTATTCCTTAGGTAATGAGCTGTAGTGGTAGCAATTTCCTGTACTGAGACCAGCTGTGGCAGAACCTCCTACCTGCACCTTGGCACGAGCAGGAGGAGATCCCGTTATCACATGGGACACGCTCACCAATTTCTTTTTGTTGTGTGTTGAATTTCCGATGCTTTTTCTGTTACCTTTCCCTGAAAGTAGTAACTGAACTAAATCTTCAAGTGTGCTCTTTAAAACAGAGCTTTGGCTTAAAGTATTAGTGAAATGATAGGAGAGAGAGATTCCTGGAGTATTTACTCATTAAGACACTAATCAAATGATACACATCCTGTACTGGCTGGATGCACTGAGAGTTGCCAGGAATGTAGTCAGCTTTGTAGAAATTCTACAGAGAACTGTTAGGAAATGAAACACTGCAAGGTTTTAGCTGAAGTTTGAGGTGAGTGAATGGAAGCAGCAGCTCACATCTGTCAGAGTTACTGCTGCTTTCCTCGTTTACAGTGAAGAGTCCATAGGTATGAAAGCAAAGGTGTGTTTCCGAGAGAAGAAAGTTTGAAGACTGTAACTTAAGCACATTGTTATCTTTGGGCTTGTTTCCTATTTAGCTGTACACTTGTCATTACTTCCAATTTTTCACCTTTATTTTTTTCAGATTCCCAAGAAGGAAACTACAAGTCAGAGGTCAACAGTAAACCCAGGAAGGAAAGGACAGCTTTCACCAAGGAGCAGATCAGAGAGCTAGAAGCAGAATTTGCTCATCATAACTATTTGACCAGACTGAGGCGATATGAGATAGCAGTAAACCTTGACCTCACTGAAAGACAGGTAATGATGCAAAATAATGGATTTTAAATGCTTGCCTAATATTTACCAGTGGTTAGTAGCTCCTCACAGTAGAGCTCTCGTTTATATCACTAATAGAGATGTTGATGTACCAGATTGAATGTTAATAGCACAACGATATACATTTATTACCTCTTTGCTATGCAAGTAATTTATTTTTTTATGTGTATCAGCTACAGATTAGTTTCATCAGGTAGACAGGGATGGAAGATAAAAGCACGGGTAATATATCTGTTAAGCTGGTGCACATCTTTTCTAATCTGTCCACACTGACGTGGCTGAAGAAGTGGTGGGTCCCAAGTACAGCATGGGCAAGCAGTTGATCTGCCTGCATGCAACAAATATGAGCATATTGTTTTAGTCTATTAAATATATGCAGTTGCCATTTGTCCAGAGTTTTTGAACATCCTGTTTCCAGATGGCAGCAAGAATGGGAACACCAGCGAAACTGGAATACAGGCATTTTTAACCACTTTGTCTTACCCTGCACTGTGAAAGCAGAGGAGACAATGGAATTTCTTATCACTGTTATTGGTTTCCTGCTCACCAAACCCTGGTCCGGGAAACACTTCTGCACGTGCTCAAGTTTCATCATGCATGTTGTCACATTGATTTCTAATGGAAATATTCATGTTAAGCATGTACTGAAGTGTTTCAGGATCTCATCCCAACACACTAAATAGATAGTCAAGTCACATTTCAAATAATAACTATATCAATGTATACATTTTAAAAATATGTTTCAGTAAAAACATTTAGAATATCAAGGATTCAAGTACACCAAATCTGATGAAATATTACTTACAGTTTTATCATTAAATTTCCTAACTTTTTGCCCGCTGATAGACACCCAACCTTTCCTTCGGAATCAATATTAGACTGAAGAATTGCTTCTGATACAATCAGTAGGATGACGACATCTTCAAGGGAAGGTGTCAAAATAACACCATGATTTCTGAACTCCATATATGACAAGTTTTGCAATTTTCTTGAGTTTCATTAACACCTGCTACAAGCAGACACCTCAGTGAAAATCCAGCCTTTTCTATAGGTATGAACACCATCTACTCACACAAGCAAATGAAACAGGTTTGGTTTTTTTCCTTTAAAGGCTGATAGAGAATGACTGTCCCTTCCAGCTTGTCAAGGAGCAGCCAGTAATTTCTCTTGTTTGACTTAAACACGTTGCCAGGTTCCACCGGCATCATTTTCTGTTACATAGATATGTTTGTTATATTTGTAAAGCACACCATTTTTTATCAAACAATTGCTAAAATTTTACCTTTTTCATTTCTACTTCTAAGGTCAGCTGAGACAATGAGATTAACTTCCACATCTGATTTTGACGGCTAAAAGGGAGGAGGAATGACTTTTTGTCTCAGTGACACAGGTGGCATCACTGAGGAACTGAGCAATGCTAAATCAATTTTAAAAAATATCTGCTGGCTGATTTGATGGGAATCAGTCAGATGAATTCAGAAAACATATCCTCATATTTAAAAATGATGACTTTGGCCTGGAATTCAATTATTCTCCCTGATGAATTCTTTATTCTTTTCTTCAAAGATCAGGTTGAGTAGTACAACTAGATGAAAAGTCAGTTCACTATCCTAAAGGTAATATTTTAAAAGCATTTAACATACTGAAAAGGGACAGATAAATATTGAATATTGTCTCTGGAGGAGAAAAGGCAGCCCATGCTACACAAGTGCAGAGAATCTGTATAAATCATGGGATCACTTGTTGTTTTCTAGCTGTCCCATAATGTTGGTTCTAAGCATTCTGGTGATAATTGTGATAATTTCTATAGAATTATACTTAGTCTATCTAATTATGTAATCTAATTCTTCTCTGCTTCCCCAGATTATCACGGAGTGACAACTGATCTGCTAGAGATAACTCCCTTCCTTCCTTCCTTCCTGCTTTCCTGCTTAAAGCCACCCTTAGAAAAGGAAAGCGTTATGGTTTTTAGCTTGATAGAGTCCAGTGCTGTGTCTTGCCACAACAAAATGGTCTGAGAGAAAAAAAGTACTGGTAGCATAAAAACTGTATTGCTAATTGAAAACAAAGAGAAAATTGTGAGGAAATTCAGGACATATTTTTCAGTTTCTGAATCATGCTAAGCCAAGTAATGATGTCATTTCCAATGTTGTCAATTAGAAATGTTTCTTTCTAAATCAAATATAGATGGAAAGATGGTGTAAATAGGCATGGAGTGGGGTGTGGGTTTCCATGGTGTATGACAGTCTTCAGGAGCTGAATGCAGTAAATCAGAAGTTTTGACTCTTGCACACTTGTTTTACATCAGTGTTCTTTCAGTGACCTAAAAAAAGAATACTCCAGGGTGAAACTGGTGTGACACTAATATTTCCTTTTTTTCCAGTTAAAAGACTGAACTCATATTCAGGACCTGCCTTTCCATCATTAGCAGAATGAATGATTATTCTTGAGTGGGATAACAGCACATACTTGTTTACTTGCTACTGTTACTACTTTCTTTTACTAGCTGTCCCAGCAGAGGAGATCATATTTGATACCTGTCTTAAACAGATGCAACAAAAACATTATTCTAGCTGAATTGTTATGACTGAATTAAAATATATTGATGGAATTCCAGAAAACCATTCTCCAGCAGTGAATGGCAGAATTTTTAGGAAATTGCTATTTCTGGAAGAGTTTTCCTTTACTATTTTTCACCCAAAGGCTGCATTGCACAAAATGGTACCTGATAGGCATCAGTTGTTTGAAATAAGTGAACACGCAAGTGATAAATATCATCAAAGGCTGCAGACCTAATTATGTTGGAAGCTCTTCTCTTGAAACACCGAATTTGCACACAGAGAAATGAAACTTGCTTCAGATGATACAATGACAAAAACCACCAGTGGGTATTGGGTGAACTAATGTATCTGTTCAGAAAACAGGTTTGAGAGCAGACCTAGCCCCTCATGGAATTAATTGTTTAGCGTAATTGCTTTTACTAGATTTTTTAAAAAGGACAAGCATCATATTCAGAGCAGAGAAGAACAAAAATAATCTGGGGAAAGTACTGTTGGGTCATCCGAAAGTTACCACTTTCATTTATTTCCCAAGATGTGAGATAAATCATGGAGCCTATTATCTTAAGAAAGCTCTATCTTCCTCTTGACTATAGTGATAATTTCAACCATACACCGCAGCTTAAAAGAGGCACTGACCAACTAACACTTCATAATTACCTTTCTGGCATTTAAACAAGCTGTAGAAAAAAACATATGTCTGACCATATTTAAAAAGCTATATATGGGTATTAAAGTTTTCTACAGTCATCAAAGTAAGGCTCCATTTGACTTTTGAAACAACTTACAAGATCATTTCAAACATAAATGACTCATGGAAGGCCATTTCACAAAAATAGTAATGAAAAAAACCCCTCACAACATATGGATCAGGAGAAGGAAGTAATCCTATCACAGCCTAAAAAGGAAACCTGAGTTACAAGACAGGAGGATGAAATGAAATAAGTGCCTCAATTGCCTAGATATTAAGAGTGCACTTTGAGAGCATTATAAGCACATCTGGTGGTAGGATGGCTCTATTATGGTATTGTAAGAATTCCAGCAGTATAGGTACATATAATTCCTGCTCCATCTCTTATAGAGTGCACTCACAATCCCTGCTCAGCCAGCAGTTAATAATTTTCAGCTGGCAGGCCTCTATTATATTTTGAAGAGCCAGTTAGACTAAAAACTATCTTAGCTCCCTAGATATTTGTAACCTTGACAAGCGCATTCTTGGCTTTTTTGTACATCCAGATAAACTTGGAGAAGGTTCCATGCAAACTTTTTAATATCTCGCTGTGGGATGAGGAGAGGAAGCAGCTGCAGTGGGGTATCAGAGGCGTGGCAAAATGGACATTTTTATGGACTTGGTCCTGCCAAATATAGAAAGAGTAGGAGATCTTTCCACCTCGCAAGATCTTTTTGCATGGAGCTAATCAAAAGAGTAATGTTGCAGTTCTGCAGGCTAGCTAAGGTTACCGGAATAAACAGTCCAAATATGTAATGCTTCTGTTTGCCAACATAAACGGAAAATCCCACCTAGTCAGATTAAATTCTGCTGATGGCAATGAGAAGGTTTATTTCTTCTTAACTTTAATTTCCAATACCCGCCCAGAAGTCACCAATCATTTATAAAAGGCATGAGGCCATTCATTTTGCATAGAAAAGGACAAACATTTGTCCAAATGAAGTGTGCTTTTGCATCTGTGTTTGGTTTCCATGTATGTGGCACTGACACGGGACAAATGGCAAAGGAAGAAGCTTTTGTAATGCCTTTTTCTACCAGAGAGAGAAGCAAGCAGCATTATTATCTGAATGCATTTGGGCAATGGTGGTCTAGTACCATAACCCACACCGTAACACTGCATTTTTGTGACTATACAAATAGTAAATGAAGTTTTCCATTAGAAAAGTTTCCTCCGGATGTGGTTATCTCCATCCTTCATCACAGGTGACTTCATTAAAATCCTTGTTGGCATCACAGAGCTCAGGAGGGGCCAATCACTGCATTTTTTAGCCTTGATTGATGAGGTAAGAGTATCTCCCTTTAGTCACCTGGGTGAAAAACCAAGGAGTTCCGTGTTCCTCAGTTAGATGTTTGTTCTGAACCACCTCTGGAAGAGTAAATGTCTCTCCATGCCTCACACTACATGACTAGTTTCCTGCTTTAGGAAGCTAGATTTCTATGGTTATGTCGTGAAATTACTCCCCTGTATAATTTCAAACAAAATCAAACAGTGGATTGATAGGACAGGCCATATCTGTCTGATTTATTGTGCTGTCACTTCTTCTCCGAAAGGCAGCTGCTCATTCCAAGCTTCCAAGTGTTAAGCACTGTCTACACACACTATAATAATGAGCCTGTGTGGCTTAAAATCCTTTGGATTGTTTGTTTTATTTAAAGTAACACTCTTAATAAAATAAAGCTCTCTAATACTTTTATATTTGTCTTGAGCAATATAAATACCAGCAGTAAGAGTTACTGTGCTAACTCAGTTTGTTCTTTCTTAGGAAAGAATGCTCCTGGAAAACTTAATTATAACTCCAGCATAATTTTGATTTGTCTGGTAATTCTTTTTTTAAAAAAGTACATGGAAAAACTTCAACAGCATATTTACTTTTGTAGTATTGATTGAATGCGAACAAGCAATTCCATGTGCAAGGATCCAAGTGCCTCAAGCTGTTAGTTGTGAATGGACCCTACACCTGCAGGGAAACCCCATGAGGTTCTGGGTGGGGAGAAACCTCTGTCTGTGCCAAGCAGCATATGCGATCTTGACAGAAATATTAGCAGCTTATACAGCAGCTTTTACAAAGTGAATAAGGCTTTGCTGTCCCCTACCCTCACCCTTTCTTAGACACAAGTCAAGAAAGATGCTTCTTCTTGCCTCCCCTGTTTAAAGAGATAGATTTTTAGCTTTGTTGTTTATGGTCACTTTAAAAAAACAGAAAGAAGAGATCACTGAGAAACAAATGGTATTGGAGAGGTACAAATGAACACGTAGAATAAAGGAGGGGTTTTTTTTTTACGCAGGGCACTGCAAAATGTAGAATCTCTTTCTGGTTTCACCAGTTTCCTCTCCTCAAGGCAGGCCCTGCTAAAAACGGATGCGACTTCTTGAGCTAGCTTTAAAACTTTAAAACTATCCTTTTTCCATCAAAAGACTCAGGACTGGCTTGTTTTGGAAGGCAAAAAGGTTCCTCGAGATTTGAAATCATGAACTGCAGAACTAGTTTAAGGGAATAAAAATGAGGGTGCTTCTTACTTGGGCAGGGAGATGGCTTCCATAGCCTTAGACCCCTGGAGCATAGTCGTGGGCCAGTAGTCAGGGACTGCTTCTTGACATTTGCCTTTCTTTGCACTGAAGTAATAGCAGAAATAAAGCATCAGCACATTCAGCCAAACCCACCATCTTTTAACTGTCACACTCAGCTGAGCTGTGTGAAATGGGTGAAGAACGATGCATGCTAGAATTTTTTTCTCATGAAATAAAATGCTCTATATCTGAGTAGTTCATGCAGGTAAATGTCTATACAAAGAGGCAAGGTATAGCTGAAGGCAATCTTCCCCACAAATTATTTTTCCACCATGTGCTTCTTTTGTAGATTGCTATATAGAAACAAAGAAATTGGGTAAAGGTAGACTCTAAAACGGTATATTATAGGAGATTAAGGAAGAGGGAGTTCTAGCAGCAGCCCCCCGATTGCCTTTATTTGCCTCTGGACAAAGAAGAGAGACTAATTTTACCAAAAAATACTTCCTTAGATGATGTACAACAAGCCAGTAGGAGGAAAGAACCTGAAATAGTGTGTCCCATTCTGTAACCCTGAAGCCTAGTTAAGAGGGGCTTTGAACAGGGAGGGTTTGCTGTTTGATCATGCAACTAATTTTGAAGATCACTGGTGGAGAAGGTGGCAGTTCTTTGGATGGAGCAGAGGGAGGAAAACTGAGTGCTTTCAAAGGCTTCTGAAATTGGAATGAAATACTCCAATCACTGCTCTCTGAAATATAATGTCTATTCCATCCCTGTCTAAACGTGGGAGGTAGAAAGGAGAATGTATCACCTAAGCAGTACCCAAACCTCAACTGACTTCTATGTAATGAAAAACCAGAACTCACTCCTACACCTTCCTGGGTGCCAAAAGCTCCAGCTGTCCTTTGTGCACCTGCCAAAACCTCCCCTTTCTCTCAGCAGCTGCTGCAAAGTACTTGTGTGCATTCAGTGCAAAGTCCTGTAACGTAACACGGAGCAGATTGCTTTAAATCAGTGAGCAGGTGACACCAACAATTTTAATCAGAAGGTTCTGGTACTGCTCATTAATTTCCAAGTAAAACTTAATTTTCTCCAATTCAGGTCTTTTGATAATATTTCATAATAACTAAGAAGACATTTAATACTCAGATTTATTTAAACTGTTTTTAAGCTCAGTATATATTTAACATTTTTAAGAGAGTTTTTTTGGAATAGAAATTGGAATTCCTTTAAATCACATAAGGAAGAAAGTTAAGTTTAATTGAATAATACAACCTTAACTTACTCTCCCATGTATTCATCATGACTGAAATTCCACTGAAGTATTTAAAATCTTGTTATCTTTAGTTACTGATGTGAACTGATAACACCGACTATAATTTCTGCAAATATTTTAAACTAATAGATTTGATTCTTCCAACCTTACATTTATTCCTAGTCTAGAATAGGTAAAGAAGCTTTCCTGGTTTTATGTTCCTATTTGCTTTTATAAGCTTGTTGAATAAATTGTCGTGAAAATACTATCTCTATATATGTGAAAAAGGTAAGTTTCAGCTGTATAACACCAGTGATTTCTGTAAAGTTCAGGAGTTTGACTTTCTTTAAAACTTGGCAGCATAAGTGTGCTATCTAAAAATAACAAGAACGTTTTCAGAGCCAAAGAAAGTTGAGAAGTAAACTTCATTTTTTTTTAATTTTGAAAAGTCAGAGTTATTTTTTGTTATCCGTATGTTTGTCTGCATTAAAGGAAAGTCAATTGGCAGATTAAAAAAAAAAAATGATAAAAGAAAATGGACAATGGCTGACCAGGGGTAGAATGCTTAAAAGGCTCGGTGATGTCTTCCTGACACATCATTTAGGTATAATAAAACATGGAATTTGGAATACTAACTTCAAAGACTCATACTTAGAAATATGCATCCCTTATAGCAAAATAACAGTTTTAACTGGCACAGTGCTCTTGTTTCTAATTTTTAAGGTTTGCAAGATATCAGGCCTCAAATTTTAATCTCGTTTGGGACCCATGCCACTAAAATCTGGAATAGAAAACCTAATTTTAGGAAAGAATCTTTCATTTCAGAAAGGAGCTTTTTAAAAGAGAAATGTCTTTTTTCTTAAAAGAAGAAAGACAGCAGGCGGTGTAATTAAGGTAGTTTGAATTCAGTCAAGCTTTCATTTTTTCAGGCAAGAATGTCTTTATTAAGAAATACTCATTAATTCTGGAGGGTATCTGCTTAGTTTTTCTCTCTGAGTACAGAATGCTAAAATCACGTGTCAAAAGGAAGTACGTGTAGAAGTCAACTGTTCTTAATGTGACTGAAGGGCTCTATTGAAGAAGGAGTGTTAAATCAGAAGTTTAGGTGATACACTCATTTGGAATTAAAATGATGCATTTCGTCCACATCATGAAATTGTATTAAACATATACATGCAAGACAGCACATAATATGGCCCTAAAGCCTGCTAAGAACCTATATATCATAACTGTATAATGATTACTTTAGTAATGTAGACACTAACAATGTCAACCTCCTTGTTTTGAATCTCCTCCCATGATTCCTACAGAGCAGACCTTAAAACAAATAGGTCACAGCAAAAACATTTCTCTTGTACATCAGGAGATGCTCAATGTGAAATCATTTACTCGTATCTTAAGTAACAGTCTAATCATCAGATGTGGAGATGCAGATGCTAAACAACTTGTTGACTAAGGGAAAAGAAACTGTGCTTTCGTGCCAGTAAGCAGATGTGCTCAATAGACTGGCTCATAAGTGCTGATTTAGAAACAGCTGTTAATGCTACCATCATCTTTAATATAGTTCATTTCCCTCCACTTCCTTTGTTTTCTGTACATACATATGCTTGCTCTATACATTAAAGTTGTGCTAGTCAGAGGGTGGAGAAGGGGGAGTGCATTTTAATAAATAATAGGCAATCAGGACCTGATTCTGGGTGGTGGTGAGCACTCTCAGCTCCTGCCTGAGCTAACTTAGACTTGAAAAACAACATAAAAAAAGGTTCGTAAAATCTATGGTATCAAGTTTGTCATAGTAGATCTTTACTTTAAAAGGATATAATTTTTGCAAATTTTGTAAATGGTAAAAGGTAGTTCTTTCCCTAGAAAATAGTTCAAGAGTTTTTTCAAGTTCACCTCAGTAAGGGCTTTTTCTCTCTCCCTTATTTTTATTTTAATTTTTACTTTATTTTCAGTCATTCTCTCCTTTCTCTCACTCTTGCTCTTTCTCTCTCTTTCTTGCTTTCTTTTGTTCTCTCTCCTCTTTCTTTCTCCTTTCTCCTTTTTGTTTCTCAGGGTGTTTTGTTTGATGCGTGTTTTGCACAACACCTCTAAGTTTCATATGAGTGGTGTGTTTGAAAAGCAGAGTTTTGCATGAATCAAGATAAAGTGACACTCTAAAGTGCTTCACACGAAGTTTGCCTCACTTCCTTCCCATTACTAAAATATAGCTGGATCACATATCAGTAACAACTATACCCTCCATAATTGACTCTTCAGCTCCAAAGGAAGTTCAGAATTCCAGTATCTGAATTTGATCTCTAGAGGAAATAACAAGTGAAGGACCTGTCTCATATTATTAGCACATGAGCTTTAAAGACTTCATCTAGAGTCCATTGAACTCGGTGGAAAAACTCACACCGACATTAGTGTACTTTGGATCAGGTCAAAAGTGGGTTTCAGTACTTTATAATGGAGGACATAAATAAATATATATGAAAAAACCCTAACATATTCCCTTCATATTAGAGTCCCTCTGTAGATTAATACACCAAATTACATCAAAATAAATGCATAAAATATTCAATAATAAACTTTACTATAATTGTTTTCTAGCTTTTGAAAATAATGTCTGACATACCAGATAAAGAAATTTCTTTTTTGATACTCTCTAAGTAAATCAGATGCAGATTACCTGAAGCCATTAATAAAAAATCCTAAAGCTCTTTTTTTTTACCTTTTAAAAAATTGTTACTATTTTCTCTTTACGAGAAGCCTGCCAGGCTCTATGCCAGTCAGTAGTGTATATTTTCCTATGGGAGTGCCAGGGTTACTCTCTTTTCCCTACACCCAAGACAGTGCATGCAGAGGCAGCTGGAGTCCTTTTAGCCCTTAAATGCCACATTTCCCAGATGGTGGTTCATGTGCAGACGTAGCGTTGCACGTTGGATCCTCCGAGGAATTTGTAGTTCTTGAAAAAAGAAACCATTGTCCTTTTAATTGATTTAGATCAATTATTATACAGAAGTGGACCTAGACTCATCCCTGGGCAGGGTGGGATGAGCTAATTTGAGGGCAGATGAGCTGAATGAAGAGGTGCTCCCCTTGGTGTCCTGGGCTACTCATGACCTGGAAGCTGGTACCGCTCGGTTCTGCTGGGTTTAATGCTCAAGGAGAGACACTGCTCAAGTGGCCTGCATTGTAAAAAGTAGCAGCCACAAAAATTTTGTTAGAAAAATCAGAAAACAAAAAAAAGAATAATTTATTCAATCTTAGTCAAAAAAGTCAAGGGAGCAGGTGTGAGAGTTTAGCTCCATCTGTGAGAGGAGAAGAAAACGAGCACCTGCATCAGGAGGTGGGCAGCAATCATCCTGCTCCCCTCTGTCCCACCCAGAGCACCTTCTGATGGTGACTGTGGGAGCGTTGGCTGCAGTTCCTCAAGTATCCAAAAACGAAATGGATGCATCTGGAAGGTGGTTTGCCTGGATTTCTCCTGTTCCAGTAAGTTAAAGTGGGTTGAATCCAGGTTGTGCATTGACATTTTTTTCCTTCAAATGCGTCAATGCTGTTTTTCTTGAAACAACTTTTTGTATACATTATTATTTTTGTTTAGGCTTTCAATGCTGTCTTATTCTGTGAATTTTCAAGGATGTAAAGATATCTGGAGAATTGCTTAGAAATTTTAAACATTACTCCAAGCCTATCGTTTCTTCTTACTGAATACAATTCTCTGGTCCCTTATTTAGGAAGAAAAGTGGTAATATTCTGTGATACTGGGTTGAATCCAAAGTCTATTATTTCTGATCTTTAGATTATGACTGCAGTCGCATCTATTGTACTGTCTGGTTGTGTCTTTTACAAGAGAAACTTCATTGTCTTAAAAAAAGCCAACTCTAAAATAAACAAAAAGACATCTTAACTTCCCCCCCCGAAAGCTGCCAATGGCGTACCCTTTTGAAGACACTGTTTCCGTGGTCACCTCTGATACGTGACCCAGTTATGATAATTCCCAACATCGCAGCAGCCAGTAATAAATACCTTCCCCTTTACACTCATTTCACTTTACAAGCCAGATTCTTTGCCTCTGATGTGTTGACTAAAGGAAAGGATGTGCCGTGCTTTGAGGCTCTTAGCTAACCTGGAATCATTTTGCTCTGTTCCCAAGTGATTGGCTTTAACAGCTCACGCTGGCTTTAACAGGAATATGGAGTATAAAAAAAAATAAATATACCTCTCTTCCTTCCTGCATACGTACGTACAGATAGTGACGTTAACTCTCGGTTCAATTGTAGTAAAATTTTAATGTAAAATTCAAAGTGATAGTAAAGGTTAAACACTGCAATGCTTCCTGGATGTATAAGACAGATTCAGCAAAACAGCATTTTTGTGGCTCTATTACTCATGTTGTACAATATGTCCTGCTGTGCCTGTTCCTTGCTGTTTCTTTTAAAACTCTGAAACACATTCTGCTAAACGCAGCAGAGGATACACCGACGTTGCAAGCTTTCTCGCTTTCTTTCCGAGTGAAAAGTTGCAGACATTGTTTATTTTTCTGTGGAACCTTCATGTGAGGAGCTGTACAGACACACACGCACCAGATTTTTTTAACAACGTTAACTCTAAATGGATGAAACCCAACAATCTTCTATTTGTACTGTTTTCAGTGACAATATTTTAAGTTGATTTGAAATCAGCCTTTAATCTGGTCTAATATATTTGACAGATGCTACGAATGTGTTTTGTTTTTTTTCTTTTCTTTTGGCGATTGAAAAAAAAAAAAAGTCCTTGTGGTTTGCAGTGCTGGTACTTTAGAACTGTGCAAATAATTTAGGTTTACTTCCCCCCACCCCATATATTTCTATACAGAGAAGAGGAGGAGGGGAAATGAGTTTCATCTGGAGTGAAATCTTGGGGTTTAGTGTGACTTAAATACAGATACGTTTTTAATCTTTCATGCTATGGATTTCTTTTCCATTGTCATCTGAAATTATTTGCTGATTTTCACTAAAATTTATAGATGCCTTGCCCTCTGGCTTTGGGGTTATTTATTTGTTTGAAAAATTTGACCAGGGTCTATGGCTCTAAATGTAGTCGGACTGCGGATCAGATAACTAGAATAATTTGAATACATTTGTGAAATAGATAGGGATGTTTTAAGTTTTGACAGCAAGAAATGCTCTTTCAGATACTTCAGCAAGTCAAAAAAAGAAGAAAAAAAAAAAAAAAAGAAAAGAAGAGCTTTTAAAATGTTCCACCTGAAACTTACCACCAGTTTACATAAACAAAGGCAGAAAGCAATGCAAATATTTGAGTAGGTACAAGTTCATTTCCGAAGTATCTACCCTCCTTTGAAGGGTAATTAAAAGCCCTATAAGCAGAGGGGCAGCAGTATGGCTCCCTGCCAGGAGACTGGCCTCTCTCTGACATGAAGTTCTTCCGCGCTGCCCCTTGATGGTACCATTTTGCCTCTGTTTCTCTGTCCCTGAAAGGACATTAATACATTTTTTCCAGAGTATGTGGGCTGTTGGCTGGTTTCTAAAGGGCTCTGGGGTCTCCCTGTGGAGCGAGCTGCTCCAGGTTGTCCTGCTGCCTTCTTGCCATCACCCCCATCCCTCCTTCGTGGTCGTTATCCCCACATCCCCAGGGTTCTCATCCCATCTGTGGTGGGATCTCCTGCTCCTCAGGGAAGGCTTGCTAAGCTTTTCACCATACAGCCAGAAAGGCAGTGTGTTGCACGTTAAAAAGAATTAAAAAAACCTCAGGTGCTGCGCTCCAGCTAGAAAGATCTTTATGCCCTTCAGTGACCCCCATCTTTATTTTTTCTTGTTTTGTCTTTCTTCCACGAAAGGTAAAAGTTTGGTTCCAGAACCGGCGGATGAAGTGGAAGCGGGTAAAAGGGGGCCAGCAAGGGGCAGCCGCCCGGGAGAAGGAACTGGTGAATGTGAAAAAGGGCACGCTGCTCCCCTCCGAGCTCTCCGGCATCGGCGCCGCTGGGCTCCAGCACACGGGGGACTCACTAGCGAACGACGACAGCCACGACAGCGACCACAGCTCTGAGCACGCACACTTATGATACACAGAGAGTGCCCCAGCTCCGTTCTCAGGAAAGATGCTTTGCTGGCAAGCCTTACACAGGCATCGTTTACGTATGCAAGTGACTCTGGCAGTGATTTTTAAAGTTGTTATGGAAAATTCAGGCTTATCGTGTCTGCTTTTCTTGATTTTTTTTTTTAGATGGTTTACAGTAAGTGCCATGTCTTAAAGGTGCCTCAAGAGTGGAGAAGTGGAAGACGAACTTACTTTGAACATTCCAGATTTGTTTGTCATGATTATGACAGCGGGCAGGTATTTTTGCTTTAGCTTGCACTGAAAATTACATTGCTCTCAACAGATGTTATATTCTGAAAACCACAGTGCCACAAAATCACTATCTAGTGGATAAGAAATGTATTTTAACTCTGTATATATTTACCTTACAGCATTTTCCTGTCTTCACTAATTTTAGCAATGCATTCATATTAGCTGATGGCAATAGTCACTCATGACAATAAATGGCTTTTTGTCTCTTTATTTTTGTTTTGTTTTTCCAAAGACATACAATACATGCAGATACTTTTGTTCAAGTAGAGAACAATACAATAGTGTCTGCTTGGACACCTCCTTGTATGACAGACAAAACAAACCTTATGTTGCATTTACTATCAACTGCTGCTAATAGGGTATTATTAAACTTACCTAGCTCCTCAATTCTTCTTATCTTATAACTGCAAAAAATGACTTTTAGGATCATAAGGATAGTCCAGTAACCTGCCAAAAAATGTCATGTTCCACTCATGCTCGGTGGAAGACTTCCCAAAGGATTATTCATTTCTACTTTGTCATAATTGAGTACATTGATAAATACTGACACTCTGCAGAAATGTTGTTGCTTCATCTTCAGTTTAAAATAAAAAAAAACCAGCAGATAAACTGAAAGTTATTGTCAACTGCTTATGTTGGTAGAAATCAAAATATGAAGGTAACTCAGTATTGTGTCCCATGTGTAAAATCAAGACACATTTTCTGTTATAAGCTTTTTTTGTACATACAGGCAAATACCAAACCCAAAACTTAATGCAAACCATTGATTGTACTTTGTAAAGAAATATGTTTAATAAATAATCCTTTTTAAATAATTCTGGTCTCTCTACAGTGATTTCATAGGAAATTTAAAGTGTTTTTTTCCAAAAGTCCTAAGCAGCTCTGACTTTTTCGGGTCTTTCAGGACTTTGTCTGTGGACAACACAAAGCTATGTTTTGAGATTTAGGCTTTTAATCTTGGATAAACCTTCTACCTTGATCCATTTGGGAAACTCTTTCCTTTAGCAGGAAAAAGGCATCTAGCAGCTAATGATGTCTTCAGCCAAAAACAACAAGAGCTTGTTCAACCTTTTTTCCAGATTTTGAGCAAATATAAAGGGTTATTTTGTTAGACCTTGTTGAAAAAGGATGAAAGGGAATAAATATCAGGAAGGGATGCATACTTACATTATGCCTTTGTTCATTAGGCTGTTCAGGAGAAAAAAAGAAAAGATTTCCGAAAAGATTTCCAAAATTTTGGGGATGAATTGAACTGAGTGGTGCAATAGAAAGAGCTGAGTGAAAGAAAGTGAGCAAGAAATGCTTGTGTGCATTCCCTGAAGCTCTGCTCTGGGGAGCAGCAGGGCATCATAAAAGTTAAATGCGATCAAGAGCTCTGCGTCTGTTTTCCAAATCCTTTCCATTGTAGGTTTGATCTTTCTTGCACGCTAATTGTTGTCACGATCATTTTAGTTTAAAATATCCAAGCAATGGGTAATTCGTTTCTTTAAAGACTTCAGAGCATTTTATTGATTCCAGCAGTTAAGGGGTTTTGCGTTAGTTTCTTAGTTCCTTTTCAAATGTCTTTGTCATATAAAGTCGCTAAGAAAAGGGGTAGGTTAGAAAAGTAAGCCAGCTACTTGTGAATAGTTGATATTTTTTATTTCGTGGCTGGATGGGAAAGTTTTTTGGGTGGTGGTGATTATCAAAGCAGGAAAAAAAAACCCTTCAGTGAATCAGACTACAGCTTTTTGTTCTCATCTGGATTAAATGAAATATAGCTAAATTAAATGAAATATAGCTAAATTTTTTAAAGTGAAATTTCTTAAAGTGAAATTTCTTAAAATTCTTAAATGACATATAGCTAAATTATTATGAAATGAAATATAGCTAAATTTCAAAATGGAAAATCAGAAAGAAAAGCTGAAAACCAGCATCTTGAATTTTCAAACAACACCTTTGAACAACAGAAAGTCAAATATAATGTGACTTTTTTTGCTAGTAAAGAGAGGACAGAAGATTCTTGTCTTCCAAACACTCTATCTGCCAAAAATGCCTTTTCAGGTTTGGAGAATTCTTTGTTGCTGTCTTTCATGCAAAGTTTCAGACTGAATCTGAAAAGGGATCAGCCAGCTTTGAGCTGACATTTTAGAGAACAAATGGAAGCGCTCTGTTTACATTACCTGAAATGCACCAGGGATGTGTTCCTAGCCCGAGGCATTTTGAGAGGTGTATTGCTCTGTTTGCAGCGCTGTGATTTGACTGGGATACTTGCACGGGGGGAGCAGCCAATATGTGTGATGATTGCAATCTGGGAGCCATAATAATCTCATTACCAGGAAGAATTTTTTCCTGTTGAGAGAGAGAGTCTTTTTCCATTTTCCTAGTTTTAACTGAATCTGTTGAGACTTAAAGCACAGGTTGAAGAGAGAGAAACATTTGGAAATGGATTTACAGTGCTAGGAGAAAATTTGCTCAGATAATTGAATCAACCTTCAAATACAGGACCGATTTATATAACTTTATAATCCAGAAAAAAAAATAAATTCCAACAAAATTGATCGTCTCCTGCTCCTTAAAAGCAGCTCAGAATTTGAATGTGGCTGTAAGGTGCTAACTGTGTGTAGTAACCTCCCGGATTACTTAAAGACCTCTGGTGGCTTTAAACAACTGTTTGTGGGCACACCATTGGTAAGTGCAATATGGTGCAGAGATCCCACACTGGTAGAGGTTAAAGCTACAACATCTAAGCACAGTGAGCTTCCTACCACAGTCTTGAAGGAATTTACTTACAAGCACAGCCCCACAGCAATAGAGCCATGCTTCTTCCAGATTTCTGCTAGCTCATATTCAAGCCACACATAGCAGCAAGGAACACCCTGTGCTTTAACGCCAATTTGTGGGTTAGCGGGTCTGCTCAGGACTCATCGAAGCAGATGATGTCTCATCTTGTTCTGAGTACCCCAATTACTCAAAAACTGTCTTATGGGAGACCCTGGGATCAATCATCTGCTGTAGCATCTTATTACTTTGTGTCAAAGTTTTAACGTAATTTTGTTGATGAAAACAGCTACGGATAAAGGCTTTTGAACTATAACGAAACCTTTATTTTTTTAATCTTCATTGCCTTCTATCTGTTGCAGACTAAGAGAGGATTCTTCTGTCTATCGAGCCATGCAGCATAGCTAAGAGTATACCATTTAACAGATGATCAAAATCAAGCTTTAGGATGGTGATTTGCCCAAAATTGTGCATGCGCTTGGTGGTAGAATGGAATGTGATGCAACCTGGTTTGGTTTATTTATCTCTATTAGTTCCTGATATTAAATAGTGGCTAATAACTTTCATATCTTATCGTCAATCAATCCTGCTTCTGGGGACTGATGATATATTTTTTGAGTTACAGTACTTTTGAGATCATATCTCTCCAGAGTCCATCTCTCTGTGAAGTTCTGTTTAGTAAACTAGACCTAGAAATGTGTACTCTTAGAAAACGTACACAGAAAATATAGTTGATTGAAAAGAGGCAGTTTAATCTTCATCATGATGGATGATCAGATTTCTTTCTTTTCTACCTCTGTAGTACAAGACTATATATTATTTGCAGGGTTTCTTTCTTTTTCCCTATGGCTGTTGAATTTTTTATTTTGTGTTTCTGTTTATTATGGCTTCATTGTTTTCAGATATTTTTTGACTATAACCGTTCAAGAGGCGTGGTTAAACTAACACCATTACTGGTTGAACTTCTTAAATCATAAATTGGAAGTAGTTTGGGAATTTCATTAAATGCTCATCTTTTCTCACTTTCTTTCCTTTTCATCAGATCAAAAAATAGTTAGAAAGGAAGCACAAGAAGGAGGGATTCTATACTTATGTCTTTTCACCACAGGTCCAGTTTCAAGGTAGTTTATGTGTCCTGCTTTCTTAAATGAAGGCTCTGACTGCTGCAATAATATTATTTGTACAAATAAAGAAAGAAACACCATTAGGACGTGCACCCTTAGTAGCTATGAGGAAACACAGTTATATAAGTTAGGGACAAAATGTCAGCTTGAGCTTTCGTTTAGAATTTCCTGGCTTCAGTCAATTTATGTCTCTTGGGTGAGCTTGTATTTAATAGAGTACATGCAGTATTTAAGATCGGCTACAAGATTCAAGAAATTTTAGAGAGTAATGTTTAGCCAATTATGTGCTGTAATTTAATATCCTTATGTAATATGTGTGGATTGAAAGGGAGAATTCCGTACCCAACCTGATGTCTATATTAATTTAAAAAAGTCAGTGTAGCTGATAGCTGGCAGTAACTGGCATAGGGCTTCAGTGATGATGCACATTATTACCTCAGATTAATAAGGATTTACTCAAGCGCATTTGCTTTCGTGTATTTCTATTCATTCTCATTTTAAGCCCATAGTCTTTTGACATCATTTACAGCTGAAAGCTGCAGTGTAGGAATCAATTTCAATGTAATTTAAGGCCCCTGGCTGTTAGTCATAGTGTTATGCTCCATATGGCATAATAAGAGGTTATCACAGTCATCTGTATAAACTGCAAATGTATTAGAAGTTCCTCAGCCATTTATTACTTCTGTCCAAGTCGTGCATTGTCCTTTGTCTGGCATCTGAACTGTCATGACTACTCTCTGTGGAATTTAATGAAATTTTACTTTCATTCATTTGAAAACAATCACCTGGGCAGTAGACCTGGCTAATGTCAACAAACAGAGAAGACCCCAACAAGTGTTGTAAATGAAGAGCTTGTTAAATAGTAGTTGTAGTAGGAAATAATTATAGGCCTCCTTTTTGCGGTGCTTTTCCATAGACAGACTCCAAAGATTTTTTAAAGAAAAGTAAGTTTTGAACAGACTAATTGAGAGGAATAAAGCATTTCATTTCATCCCTGTTCTTTACATAAATGATTTCATATTTTTGTGTACCAATGTGATTATTTTGGAAATTTTTACCTATTACGTTTATATCTATTAAGGGTATGTACTTGAATTTAAATATCAAGTTCTAATGTCTAACAAAATGACATTACTAGTCCACAGATAGGCTTATCTCTCAAAAAAAGAGACAAAATTTGCCCATAAGTACTTTTCTGCTAACATTTGGATTTTATTTGAAATTTTTGAAAATTTAGCATCCATTAAGAGAAATTTTGTAAAATATTATTTTACATTAGTGACTAGCAAGTTTCAGATTCATTCATCCTTTAAGTGAGCAGCACAATAATTGATTTCTTTAGGAAATTTCTTGTCTTGTAAACACAAGATAATATCATGGGCTTTGTGTTATAAAAGTGTGCTCCAAAACCAGAAGAACGTGGCAAATATGTATAAAAGTGGTTTAGTATTTAGAGACACATTCTCATCCTTAGTGTCACCGAAGAAATGAACGTGGCAAATATGTATAAAAGTGTTTTAGTGTTTAGAGACACATTCTCATCCTTAGTGTCACCATGAACATATAGACACTGTATATGTTACTTATGTTTGCTTATGGACTGCAGGGTTTTTAGAAATATGCCTATTCTGAATGCTTACCATTATTTGCCAAGAAAGTCACATGCACAGCTGAGAAAATACTGAAATGGGCATTTTCCCAAATTAAAAATTTATCTTGAAAACTGCCCTTAGAAAAATTTTATGCAATCACCACAGAAATGCATTTAAGAGAGTAAAAACTACCAGGGGAGAAAAAAACCCACCCTAGTTTGGAATTACAACACATTGTAAATAATGTCATAGATGTATTTCTATAATTCTCACGTATGTACCTATTCATTGGAACTGTGGAAATAAAATGCACAATTTTATATTTCATAAGTGATACTAAGTACAACACAGAGCTGTTGCTTTTCTAATTTTAGTATACTTATGTAAGACATTTGATTCTGATGGCAATATTATGAGGAGTTCTCAGGACTCCTTTTATATAGAACCTTTTTGCAAGAAAGAAGTAAAGATTCTTCTAAGGAAGCAAAGGACGTCATCTAAAGCCTATAGATGGCAATGGAAAGATTACGATTGATTTCACAGGGATTTGGATGTAGCCCAAAGTACACACAAAAGTTCATACAAATCAGTGAACAGTCCAGGATTAAGACATTAGCCAATAATTTCCAAAGTGACTGTTGACTTTGTGCCTCCGTTATGACACACAGTATCCTGATTTCAACAAAGTTTTGAGTACACAGTGAAAATTAGGACCACTTTGTGGAAATGTGAGTTGAAGACCCCATATTGCTCGCCAGTTAAGAAAATTTTGTTCTTGGTTCTAGCAAGAGTATTATAACATGGGATTTCTGTAGCTGGCAAATCATCACATTATGTTATTAAATTGTAGGTTTCGCAACCAATATAAAAGAAACTCACTGTGCTGCTTTCCTTCTCCTGTAATTTGTAGCATTAGTAGATAAGAAAAATAAAGCACATTATATATGGAGGTAGGTTTGAACAGATGTTCCCAAATGGTGGCGGAGGGGGGGGGTGTAGGGGGCGTCGAGGAAGGTAAAACTTTCCTTCCACTCAGATGTCTGTCTTGAATTTCTCACAGTTTTTGCAGACAGTTTGGCTCCCTTCCAACATACATCGTTGCCTGTCTGGTATGAAAAATGCCATCTGTGGTGTATGGAAGTTCTTTCTTTAAAAGTGGGCTGCTAATTATTCTTCAGGCAGGTGTTACTAAAGTGAAGTCAGGTGTCAAGCATGGTATAACCTTCGAATTGCCTAAAATTGCCCTGTTCTTGCAGGCTGCTCTTTCCCAAAAGAATAGAACAGAGAATTACAGAGAATTGAAATGTTGGTTGATACAGGATTGAGATGACTCATGCAGCAGTATATATTGTGGTGACACTCAAAAACTGAAAGTTAAAGGATGTGGCTTGAATGAAGTGTATAAATTTTCCAAAACAAATATCCTTCTGATTCTTCTAAGCTGCCTTTCAGTTCCTTTCCATTTGCACTGCCATCTTGCAAAATGTTAAAAATCCTGATGCTCTCAGAAATTTCAGAGGGGGTAAAAGGTGGTGGAAGGAATTTCCTTCTGCGCTTTAATAGACTGGGAGAGCGGTTTGTTGAAAAGAGCAGGGAAGATGGCTGTGTTGTGTGAGTGACACCTGCAAATTCTCACCTATAGTCACTCTCCAAAACACTCGGGCTTTAAAGCTTTTCTGAAGATTAATAGGATGGTTAATGGGCCAGAATCAACACATGGGGGCTGCAGGCAGCCCTTCAGCTGATCCATGAGCCCCAGCTCCCAGGATAAGCGCTGCTGCCGCCTCACATTTACAAGGGTTAGCCTGCTCCTCTGCTCCTTACATGACATCAGCCCTCCCAACAGAAGATGAAAACTCACCACATCGGGCCAGATGTTACACCACTTCTCTCTCCCGAGCAGATGAGTGTTGTTAGGAGGCGAGGGATTACCAGTATAAATGCAAGGCTTCCTATTTCCTCCCCGTTTTCAGAAGGCCTTTTGGATAAACAGTCCTTTTTACTCTTTGTAAGCTTGGCATTCAGAATGAATGACACTGTTAGTGGTTTGAAAAAACGGGGATGAGGAAAGCACAGGCACGTTTACTCCTTTTGACAGTAAGACTTTGCATTGTTTGCTTTATCAGTGATGAAAGTAATCCAACTTTCTCCCCAGCCTGATGCAGAGCCCTTGACAAAATATTTACGATAGATTGATATGACGCTGAGATAAAGAGCAGTCCTGTAAGGAACTCAGTATCTGGTGCTGCTACATTTTTGATCAACTCCGAGACATCTGGATGATTTTGAACTACCAGTCTTCTACTGCGAAGAACAGTTTTACTTTCATAAGGACTTCCTCTTGTGTTTTCAATCTCATGCTTAGCCTCTGACTGACTTAGCATATTGCGATAATGAGATGTACACAAAGCACTGGCATGCAGCATTATTGAGATGATTTCCTTTTTGGCTCAGCCAGATTCCTGTTAAAAGTTATGCGGACTCTTAAGAGACTAACAAAAGAAGAATTAAAGATCCAGGAACGGCACGAAGATAAGCCTGATGAAGCTGGAGTTCGGATCTCGTGAAATTAAAAGCAGACTTTGGATGAATACATTTATTGAAATATACCATTGACATTTCATTACACAACAAAACCAAAGAACCCTAAAATCCTTTCTTGGCCTGGGTTGAATACCTAACAAAATCCCAGTATTTACTTGTTAGAGTGGGTTCTTCATTAAATTTGCAGAACACGGGCTCAGATAAACACATTTTGATTAGAATGAAAGGAAAAAAATGCTGAAAACTGTACTGAAATTTCTCCTGTGCTGTAATGCATTAATGGCTAAAATCCATCCCATACCTGCTCACATTATGGATTGAATGAGGATGAAGCCATACCTTTGTGACTGAGTCCGTCCTACAGTGGCCTTTTGAATGACTTTGTGAATATAACATTTGACAGTTCAATGCAGAGATTTATTTTAATTCCAGGAGGGGACTATAGTCTCCTAACACATTTGCAAGATGTGTGCAAACACCTTACGCTGCCTCAGAATAGAAAATCACATCAGTATAAAAAAAAGGCTTTTTCACTGAATGGCCCTTTTGGAGTCATCTTTGATGAGTCTGATGAAGCTCTGAGGACCAAGAGAGATACAGTTTTCTCATAAATTCTGACAGCAAAAGATTATATTATCATCCAGGTATTTATATGCTAAGAGGTATATGCAGCTTTATGCAAACCCTAAGCACCTATCATCCCTATTTTTGCCTATCACTGCCGTGCAGCTCTCTCTTAGGTGAAACTTTGCAGCTGTATAACAATTTAGAGAATGACAACGGAAGAAGTGAATGTGACTAATGATGTATTTAACCGCAACTGCAGTTTGCTTCCTTAGCACCGCTTTGATTACTGCAATTACATAAACCGGATTTTAATCGGGACACTGGATTTCACTCCTCTGTCTTTTAATTTTTCCTATCTGGAAGCAAAACAATGTGTGGATTTTTTTTTTGAGTGAATTGGGAAAGCCAAATATGATTGCAATAATTACTCATATAAAATACAATTTGTGATTCTTAGTACCTATGAATTGGCAGATATGTCTCACATATCAACTGAGTAATGGCAGATTCCCCAGAGTAGCTTCAATAACATCACCCCTTTGTATTCTGTCTCTCAAATATAAAGAAAGGATGACAACGTATGGAAACAAACTCATCAGTTCAGCTCCCACACTGCTCTTCTCCAATTCAAGTACAAGCATGTTCTAACCTGGCATAAAACACGAGATTTCATTTTACAAGTGATGCGGTGATGCTCAAGGCAACAAGGATAACTTATTTTTAAGGAGATTTAAGATCTTCTTTTTGTGCATTTGTGAGTTACAAAATCAAGTGACTTAGTGACACATCTGAGATGAAATCAAATAATTTCTCTGAATTTAATTAACCTGGTACAAAAGAACTCTTCATAAGTTACATCTATTATATCAATGATATATCTATGATCATAGAGAATTCAATCTGAACTCTTTGGAAAATGTAATTCTTGTTCTGTGGAAAATTTGATGTTTGCAATTAATTTTCACCCTAAATCAAGTTGCAAAGTGAACCTGGCCAAAAGAAAATCATCAACAAAGAAAACATTTCATTTACAAAGCAAAATTGAACTTGTAGAGAACATCAAATGAAAAAAAAAACATTTTGAGTTAAAATGCTACTTTCACATTTAATTTTTTGTTTAAGTTAGGAAATTGATAAAATTTTGGGTTTTCTTCACACTAGTGCAGTGGCTTAGGCATTCTGCATGGATGTGATTCAGAAAAACAAAATTAGATTAAGTGCTTATGTGAGTAATGGAACAATTCAGAGAATTTCAGTTGCCCAAAATAGCCAAGAAAAATAATGTAGAGATATTCCCCTTCTCATTTTGGCAAATAAAAAGAAAACTCTCAGCTCCTGAAATGCCAGTTGGCATAGGGTCCAAGATATTTTTACTATGATAACGTCAGTAAGACAAGATGTCTGGGGAGGAAGTTTATGTAGGAATGGTCTTCACTGGAGCAGAATGGCTGGATGTGACAGATATCAACATTTTACACACTATTTGCATACCTGGTAGTTCAGAATTACCCACCAAATGTCTCATTGCAGATCCCAATGTCAGCAACAGCACTGTAATGCTAAAGCAAACACAGATCTGTATGTGATCTTTACATTTAGTGTCTAGCAGAGAAAAAAAAAAAACAACACACACAGAAAAAAGGGAAGGAATCCTCTAAAAAGCATTTTAATTGACAATTTTCTCACTAGAGTAGAGTAAAAGCCAGGGTTTGCTCAGCTGGAAAGGTAAAAATAGCCAAAATATTATAAAGGCAAAAAAATACTGAGAGCTAAATTGGAGACATAGATCAATGTGTTTCAGGTTCCTTTATCTTTGTAACAACACCCGGACTCCAAAGGTACACCCATATTCAGTGACACTTCTCAAAGACAGTCTGAAGTTGGTATTAACTTTCTTCTCAGAATTCTGAAGAATTGGTAGAGGAAAATCTGTTTATTCTTGGTTTCCCCACTTCCCATCCTATCCCTTCCGCTCACTGCATCCCAAATCCAAAGATACACCTCTCTGTGCCCCAAAAGAAAAGACTAATGATGTCACAGAAATGGCTCAAACATGTCAACAGCAGTTTTACCGACTGAGAACTGTGGTCTAAAGTCTTCACCAATTTACAAGTAATTGCAGAGAGTTGTGAGGTTAATGTAAATTTCTTTTTTAAATGAAAAATGCATTTATAAATTGCATTGCTTTATTCGGATTGACTATTCAGATAATGCTAGATTTTGCCATCTTTTAAGAATGAACATGCATTCCCCAGGTAGCTCATCAGTCTCTTAAAAGTTACAGAGATGATTCATGTCAAAATTATGGAGCTGATTCATTGCAAACCTACTCTAAGTAGACAGAACTGACCTTGATAGTTGTATCTGGACTCTGGCAAATCTTTTTCTAATTTTCCACTATTTTGTCTCCCAGTATCTTGAAAAACTGCCACCAAAAAATGACAAACCCCTAAGAATCCCCCAAAACACTACACATACAAATCTTACTGGTCTGATTGGGCTTTGGCTCGGATATTAAACCAGTGTGTGTTTCAGAACAGGTAAACAGCAGAGCAAAGAAAACCTTACAGACATCTTGATCACAGCTGCTGTATAAATTACTCTGTAACACTGGAAGGATTCCCCACAACTAAATATCAGGGAATACATTCCATACTTATGACATACAAATTTGAAGCCTATTTCATTCCCTGAACATAAAAAGAGATTAGAAACATCCCTGAAAAAATGGGGAACTAAATTTTGGAACTAGAATGAAGGAAAAAAAATAGACATTTCATAAGTGAATTTTGTAGCAGATTGTCTTTTTTGCCTCAATGTGATGTGTATGCATAAGTGAAATTTCATTTATCTTTTCATTTGTCATATGAAAAGAGAAAAAAAAAAGAAAAAAAGATTTTGTAAATGCTATGAAAAAAATAAAAAAGGAAAGCAGGCAAGTAAAATGTGACATATATATTACTTGTAATTTGATTGATCGTACTTATTTCAATCATTTATTTTGCCAAATAACTTTTTGAGTTATTCTTTCTTTTATACTGTATTAAAAATTGTGGGGCATGAAATGAACTTCAATCTTGCAAAATGAAAAGCACAAAGACTGAAAACATTTATCCTTAACAGATAATTCCAGTGCTTATGCATTATGGTAGTCTTCAATTACCTTATCATATACTACCTTCTACTGGGGCCTCTAACTAGATTTCTGCTCTAGATTTTAATATTCCAGAAACTTTGGGGTTTCTATGAATTTTCACTTACTGTCTTTTTTTCTTTTTCTTTTTTTTTTTTCCAGAACACTTTTCTCCCTAACAACTATTTGCACATTTTGGTGTATTTATTAATTAGCTTTTGCTCTGGTTTTCATTTTTCTTCAGTCCAAATTTCAGCTTTTAGTTGTTTCCAGAAGCATCCAGAGCCTTTTAGAGCTAACAGCTTCAGTTAGTCACCTGCCATGGAAACTTGATTAGAAGGGCCTGCAACTTTTGCCTTTATCTGATTGCTGATTAGGAAAGAACCTATTTAGGTCAGTAGGACTTCAGCTGGTTGGTGCTTTGAGAACTTGGGAGTCAGCTGAGCTGTGAGGAGCATGCTTGAAAGTCTCCAGGTAGGATGAGACTGTATGATATTCTAAGGTTTGGTTCTTAATACATGGCAGATAAATTACCTGGAGTGCATTAAAAGTACTGGAGCAACAAAGGATGCTCTTATGTAGGTTTGGGCTGTGAGGAGCACCTGGTGCTTCTTTCTGGGGTGGTCTTACAGGGGGAGGTATGCTTTGGCAGAGGGACTTGGGTACTGGCTAAGGGACAAGTGGGAAGAAGTGTGTGACTCCGTGGCTTTGAGGTACAGAGCCCCTGGAGCAGCACAAGCATCAGCTGTGGGATGTAACAAAGGACACCATGAAGGAAGGCGGGTGAGAGGCTGCTTGTGGATGTGTGGTGGAGGAGGCTGGCAGCTTGGGACTCCAGTGAGGCTCTTTCTTTGCCCTCAAACCTGGATTTGCAACATCGATGCAGTGGCCCAAAGGCAAGAAAGGGGAAAAAACCTTTGTGAAGTGGGAGCACAGAGGTAGCTGGACCAGAGGAGAGTGCTGGCTCTGGAGTGGCAGGGGACAGTGGCTGTAGACTCCCTTTGGGAGGTGCTGGGGTGGCAGTGTCCACCTCCTTACTGGCACAGGAGGCTTGTTGCCTGCTAGAGGCCCAAGTAACTTTTTCATCGGAAGAAAAGAAATGGGGATTTCCACCCGTGTGAAGCATTTTAGTTTTTTAGTTTGTTAAAACACATTAAATACACTCAGCGTTTATAACTCACTGTAGTTTATTTAAGGGAGTCATCTACAGAAAATAATCTCTCCCTCAAGGACTAGAGATTCACAGGCTAGGAAGAAATAGAAATGATGTGATTTTCCTAGGAAAAAGAGATGTTTCCCTGTTCCTCATGATAAAGAAAAATAGTTGATTTAAGGCCAGATGATGCTTCAAGATCTCAAGCTTTAAAATATTATCCAGTGATTTTTATCAAGTACATCTGCTGGCGCTAGAATATCTTGAAAGATGTTCAGTGTCAATTTATGACAACTGTCTTTCTGCTGAAGTTCAGATATATGTGCATAATTTTTAAAACTCTCTAGGACTGTTCTTTCAGATTAAAAAAATAATCAGTGTTTTGGCTGGCCTTGCTTGAAAGATGGTACTTCTATGATTCTGCTCAGAAATGACTCAAATGAATATTGCCTGCACAACTGCAGTAAAGTGGCAGCATGTTGAGAGATGTTTCATAATTTTGGATCTATCTAGTGTTAATATTCATATGCTCCTAATTCAAAACTAAGAAATAAACTGTTCTAGTGGTAACAAACAGTTGCAATCACTGGTCAGGTAGTACCAAGACCTATTAAATAGGTTATAACATGTCTGATCAAATGATCTTGATGTATATCTACCCTGAATCTGAGGTTGTAAGCTCTATAATGCTGACATACGTGTAGGTTATAGTGAGCAGCAGCTTGAATGCTGGTGTTCCCAGTAAATTAAACTAACGAAAGATTTTTAGAAATAAAAGTGCAAAAAATTGCACAGCAGAGCATGCCAAATAAAATTTGGAAACACTCACAACAGGTGGGCAGGCTGTTCCTCTGAAGTTACTTGATAGGCCTGCCTTGAAGATGGAATTTATTTTTCCAGAAACTCCCAAACCCTCTTGCACGAAAAAAACAAAACACATTTTTTCCTCTGTAGGAACAAAAGGTTAAAGTATTTCCAAGAGCTGCAAACACTGAAAAAATAATACAAAAATACCCTTAAAATGTTTCTGCTTTATTCTTCAGCCTGCCTGGGTGCCCTGTCCTCCTGGCTTATTAGGCAGCCGTGTTGTCTGCATCAGAACTGGGCACGAGGGAGTCAGCTGGTGTGGGTCTGCTCATGGCTTAAAAGCAGCTTTTTGGAGCTGTTTCAGGTTGTGCAGAGATAAGCAGCCCAAGCTTTTTGGAGCAGTTTTTTGGAGCTGTTTCAGGTTGTGCAGAGATAAGCAGCCCAAGAAGGCAACTTCAGGGTGTGCCAATAACTGACCTAATTAGGAGTTCACCTCTTAAGCAGATTGGTAGCTGAACACCCAATGGATGGGGCAGCCAAGGAGCCCACCCATGGGCAGCCCAATGGCCTGGGCAATGAGGCACGCAGACAGGATGAGCAATCATTTGGTCAGATCACATGCCTGCTTGTTGACAAATCTTCCTACAGAGCTTAAGCATGAGATACCGAGATAAGTCTGATGTTCTGCAATCCCCGGAGGGGTAGAATCTAGGCTACCACTTTGTCCAGATCATCCTTTCTGCTGTGAATGTCTGGCTTGACTTCAGTCCAGAAAAACTCGAGCCAGTTTTGGCATTTTGTTTTGTTAGGCTATTTTTTTTCTGCTGATGGAACATGTTAAACTGGCTCGATGCAGTGTCTAACGACCACAAGGAAAGCACCAAGAGTGCACAACATCCAGCTGGACGTGGGGGAGGACTGAAACCAGCACTTAGGCTCTCTGGGGAACTTTTTGCCATTACAGCACTGTTGAAGAAGGCTAACATGCAAACACGTTAGAGGGCTTTCTGCTTGTGACTGGTTTCCCAAAAATCAGTCAGAGCTTCAGGATGAACTTTCCTGCCCATCCTCCTTGCAGTCAGTGTAGCAACCACACCAAAGGGGTTTTCTTTCTCTAACATTGGTTTAGTTCCTATTCTAATAAAACAAAGTATCTTCTGAAATACAGAAAACTGAGGTTTTGCTGTGTGAGGACTAGTGAAAATACAGAGCATGAATGCCAATTCCCCTGCTACTCACTGGGTTGCAGTTACCTCTGCAAAGCTCCTCTGGTCTCCAGGAGAACCTTCTTCCTGCAGCTCTGAGCTACTGTTGTCCTCTTCCTGATCAGACCCCCGCCTCCTCATCTCATACTGCATCTTTCATCTAAACCTCTTGAACTATTCCCTCCTGGCTTCTTTGCAGCCTCCCAGTCCCTTGTGGATTCCAGGGAGAGCATCGTCTTCCTCTTCTTCCAGAAGATGCCCCATGACCCCATCTGTGTGTGGCAGCTAAATCAGAGTACCAGGAAGCCTTCCTGTCCAGCCAAACCCCATCCTTCAAATGCAGTGTATGACATATATAGTTATGTGAATAGGCAAATAAAAGAAAAAGCTTCCATTCTGCTAGAAATAAAAGGATAACTTTGAGAGAAGCAGTTACTGAAGTGTTGATGTAAAGGAAGCATCAACTGTTTGGATGTAGTTGCGTGCTGACATGTGATAGCCTGCTGAAGCCATATTTTTGGCAAATGCACAGGAGGCTGTGACTCCATGAGCTGCTCAGTTGATCTAATAACTTGCTGCTGCTGAAATGAAGAAGTCCTGTTTCCAGCTCATTCTCCCATCTCTGGTGGGGTCCTGCCCTCTTTCTCTTGAGCTTTCACGTCAGCTCCTGCACTCCCTGGACCCTCTCATGAACCACTTAGCTGACTAGAGAGAACTTATTTCTTTTCTGGCTTAATTTCTTGCTATGTGAGTTTGTGAAGAAAATCAATTTACGGGAGAATCCTGTCAGTCTCTGTGTCAGGGCAAGGTAAATGGGGGAGGAAGGCTGTTTTGAGGAGGGAGAGAGGGAGCAGTGCTGCCTGCCCATTTTCCAGAAGAAAGTCAGCAGCTGGCTCAGATAAGCAGGGAACCAAAGCCTAAGGGTCAAATGATTCCCATGGTCAATACACTAGGGGACAGAAGAAGGAAGATAAGGAATTTTAAGAATAAAAAAAGAAATAAAATATATTTTCTCCATAAGAGAAAGGAGACACATCAGACATATCACTGCTTAAAAAAAAAAAAAGAAAAAAAAAAAAACCTGCTATAGGATCAAGAGTAGGTGCTAATAACAAATAAACATAGAGGATGAAGTTCTGTGACCAATATGTACGTTTATCACAGTAAGTTTCCCCAACAGACTTCCTTTCCTGTACTATTTTCTCTGGATATCTTGGCAATCCTTGAACAAATCGAGTTTGCCAACAAGTTGTACTGAATTAAATAGTTTAGAATGATCATATAGGAGCACTGTTCTATGGTTAACAGTCCTGCATAGGAGGAGAAATGAAAAGTTAGCAGTAAGTGGGTAAATGCATAGCATGATGTTGATTGGCATGCAGAACATCCCTGGTTTCAGGTTTCTGGAGTCAGTGTTATGCTATTATTAAGAATTGTGTGTTGATACTTATAGCTTATATAATAGGAGCAAGTACAAATAAACACTTGAATAATTTTTTAAAAGGTGCTGTATGATGCAGGGTTTATCACTGGCAAAGACAACATTTAAAATGCTTGGTAATTATTCATTTTATAATAACACTGATGCATTTAGTGCTCCCCTAATCCATTGCCAGGCATGAATATAGGTGCTGTGAATACCTGGAGCAGTGATACAAGAAAATTCTGACATCTGCTCATCACAATGTACTCACTTAAAGTGTTTCTGTATTCAAAGATACTACTAAGTAAATAGAGCCTAATAGGCCCTGCTCGGTTCTGGATATGATTCAGTTTGCTGTGAACAATTGCCAAGGCAGACTATATCGCCCATCCCAATTTCAACCTGCCCTAATTCCCTTTATGAGTTTATTATTTAATGCTGGTTTAGTGCTTGGAGAGACCCAAACAGGAAGCGTCTGGGCGTTCTCTGTTCATGAAGTGGGTGGGATGGAGTTCTTTAGAGAAAACAAAATACGATCCACCTACAGATCATGTTAGGCCAGCTCCCCAATTTCCTCTAAGTAGAACAGAGGCTTTTGTTGCCTTAGTTACTGGAACGATCTACAAGTCAACAGCAGAATCCCAGTCTCCAGACAGAACATCCTTCTGCATTTTTGATGGCAGCATAGGATGGGAAATATCTACTTTTTTACTTTTTGTTGGAAAAAAAAAATAGTAGGCTATTTAACTCTTTGCTAATAATTTTAAAAATCAACTCCTGCCAAAAAAATTCTGCAAGGTCACTTAATGGATGGGGCATAGTCTGGTTGAGGGTTAAAGTGATATTCCCAGCTTTATTTTCTATTCCTTTCTTAACAAAGAAAAAAGTGAGCACTGGAAACTGCATGCTAAATTTCAAGGCTTAAATAGGCAACAGCAGGTACATTTGTAGAACCAGATCACTGAAGTTTATCTAAAACTCATAGATGTTCCAGATAGGATTGAAAATTGCTCTTCTCCTCACCAGAGGTGCCGCTATTGTAGTGCTACCATCTATTTTTCCTTGGACATAGAAGCTGGAAAACACAACCCATCTGTTTCCCCTGTGAGGCATAATAGAGTCCAAATTCTTTTGTTTAGTTTTGAAAACTCACCAGAGGTGCCGCTATTGTAGTGCTACCATCTATTTTTCCTTGGACACAGAAGCTGGAAAACACAACCCATCCATTTCCCCAGTGAGGCATAATCGAGTCCAAATTCTTTTGTTTAGTTTTGAAAACAAGAATTTCAGTACGGTGATACGTGGGTGATAATTTACGCTGAAATCAAGGTAATATAATAAATTTTAAGAAACTATAGAGACCCAAAACTGATGGATTCTCTTCTTTCCCAGAATGATGCAATGTGAGGTAGTGGTTCCATAGTACCCGAAATTTATCTCACCTTGTGGGGTCATGGGCTCTCTTGCCCCACTGATGGTTCTTCTCACCCCAGAGTAGACCCCAGATACTGTTTACTGATAATATTTTTTGGTGGGACTAAGTTTTGGTCATTTTAACTCTGTGAGCTGACAGCGGAGCAAGATGAAAACCAGCACCAGAGCAATGCAGGGCAAACACTTTCTACCATATGTCATTGCCTGCAGTGAAGATCTAGTCAGAATGCTGCTGGTTTGTGTGATTTTGAGTAAATTTGGATTTTTTTCATTTACATGAATTCAGATTTTAGACATTAATAACTAGAGTTCTATAGGAACCTCAGATTACTATAAATCAACACTGAAGTTGAGAAGACTAGAATGAAACTTTAAAGCATTTTATAAAGTTTATTAATTTTTTCTTACATCATACTACTAGTATAAACTAAACATAGTAAGAGAGGGCCCAAATCTATTTCACCATTAACACCATTTTAAAACACTTATGCTTTGTTCAGCTTAAAGTAAAATATTTTTATTGGTACTTCCAGTAATCTTCTGACATTCATGTACTACGTTATTGTTACATTATTAAAACTGCAGAATATTGTTTAAATCTCCCCCCCACTGTTGTTTAAATGGCAACATAGTTAGCACAAGCATCACAAAAGTGCATTATTTCAATTATTTTCATGTCAATTTCTGCATATGTTTCTTTTTTGAATCAAATTTCAGTTGAAATTATCTGTCATAGTTCCTTTGTAAAACTAAGTTGATTCAAAGTATAAAGATTTTCTTAATTTAATGACTGGCAGGACTTGAATTGGGGCAAATCCTATAGCAGGTTTTGCAGTCCATTTCTTCTGCAAATACCATAAGTGGAACTGAAAGTTTGAGATAAAGGGGTTGCTGGGACATGGTGTTATCTTATTTCTGGCTAATTTATTTTATCACAAAGCTTATTTTTATTAAAGCCAAACATATAAAGTGTGATTGACAAACATTTGACAGGGAAATGCGTGTTCCTGAGCTTCAGATTGAAGACCTGAACGTACGAAGCCTGTCCTTATTCCCATTTCTAAAAGTCATTTTCTACATTTTCTAGCATTAATTTGTCTGCTGTTTCTTTGTATATCCCTAGTTTTCATTCCTTTGTAAATGACAGCATAATAGATGGATTCTAGAGGCTACCATCAGTATAGTTATGTTAATTAGAGATATATAAAGTTGAGCCATGGTAAGCCCTTCTGAAAGCTAAAATGCCTAAACACTTTTAATGGGAAGAGAGCTGGGCTGACCCAAGGAGCCGACAAGGACACCTCAGCTTGTTTCTCAAAACCCTTAACCTTTTAAATTTATAAAAGTCTGCTTTTTACGCAGAAGTCAAAAACCAGAGCAATATCTTTGGTGTGTGGACACCTGTCTAAAAGTGAAAAAGGACAGCTTGATCTCTGCTGTTCAGAGATTTTTGAGGGTGAGAAGGGACCTGGGACATGCAGCGGGTAGGTGTGTGAGGGCTTTCTCTTGACTCCTGGAAGTGGACCACGTATGTGATGAATCATAGAGCTGCCTGGGTTGAAAGGGACCTTTCAGATCATCCAGTCCAATTATTGACCCAACAGTGACAAAAACCATCACTAAACCATATTTCTAAGCACTATGTCTGCCCATCTTTTGAATACCACCAGGGATAGTGACTCAACAACTTCCCTGGGCAGCCTCTTCCAATGCTTGACAACCCTTTCAGTGGGGAAATTTTTCCAAATATTCAATCCGAGTGTCCCCTGGAGCAACTTAAGGCCATTTCCTCTTGTCCTGTCGCCTGGGACTTTGGGGAAGAGATGCCCCCCCCGGCTACCCCCTCCTTTCAGGGGGTTGTAGAGAGCAAGAAGGTCTCCCCTCAGCCTCCTTTTCTCCAGGCTGAACACCCCCAGCTCCCTCAGCTGCTCCTCACAATACTTATTCTCCAGACCCCTCACCAGCTCCATTGCCCTTCTCTGGACCCGCTCCAGCCCCTCAATGACTTTCTTGTAGTGAGAGATCCCAAAACTGGACACAGTATTTGAGATGGGGCCTCATTAGAGCCCAGTAGGGGGGGGGGGAAGACACGATCAGATTCTATGTGATTCTTTGTGATGGCACGGGGAAAAAATGAAACAAACAACCCCACACCAAAAAGAAAAAAAAAAAAAAAAAAAAAAAAAAAAAAAAAAAAAAAAAAAAAACAAACCCGCACCACCCCAGAAATAAAGAAAACCTGCACGATTCAAAGAGAAATAAGAAAGTAGAGGCTTTCCCCAGAGCAGCCTTCGAGCCCCCCAGCGCCGTGGGGGGAGCGGAGCCCGACGGGCCGGGTTAAAAGTCCGAGCCCTGCCCGCGGCCGGGAGCCTGCGCCGCCGCGGAGAGGAGCGGGAGGGAGGGAGGGAGGTCCCCGCTGTCAGCGCATCCGCGGAGGGGCGGCAGGTTCCGCACCTGCAGCCGCGGAGCGGAGCGATGGGGAGCGGGGCGGGCGGCCCACGGGAAACCGCGCCGGGGCAGCAGATCCGCGCTCTTTTCTACGCGCTGCCCCCCGGGGAGAGCTCCTTCCGCACGGTGGAGGAGGTGCCCGACTACGTGGAGAAGGTGAGAGCCCCCTCCCGTCCCCTCCGCTCCCCCCCCGCAGCATCCTTCCTTCGCCCTCCCCCCGCCCTGCGCGGAGCTGCCGCCTCCCTTATTTTTAATTATGTTGGGTTTGGGGGATTTGTTTTGGTGTGGTTTCTTTTCTTTTTTTTTGCCCTGCGCGGAGCTGCCGCCTCCCTTATTTTTAATTATGTTGGGTTTGGGGGATTTGTTTTGGTGTGGTTTCTTTTCTTTTTTTTTCTTTTTTTTTTTCTTTTTTTTTTTTTTTCTTTTTCTCTTTTTTTTCCTTTTTTTTTCCTCTTTTTCTTTAAAGAGGGTGTTGCCAATGGGTGTGCTGTGGCAGCAGCATCCTGCAGTATGTTATTTGCTTCCTTCCTAATCAAAATATTATGGAGTTGTTATTGCATATCCCTGATGTAATTTTTGAAATTTTTTTTTTTTTTTTCCCCCAAAGCCACAGCCAGCCCCAAGGAAACAACGTCCGCGAAAGGGCACCTTAATTAAAATGAAATACCTCATCATTCTCTGACCGCTTTCACTCCTGGGCTCTCTGTCCTCAGGCTGCCTGTCTAAGCTGCCCATGTAACCGTGCACTCTGTTTTCATGCATTTTAAATGAAGGCTCAGATGCTTTCTCCTGATAGCAGGAGTTGAAGTTTTCCGAGAAGCACCCCAAATTTCTGGGGGTTGATGCTAAACATGGTTGCAATTATATCCAGCGCTGCTTGGATGTAGTGACAGCAAACCAGGAGCAAACCAGAAAAAAACCACGACGCTGTGTTTGAATATTATGGTTTTTAAAGCGCTATTATGGGCTTTAAAGCAAGCAAAAATTCAGGTCTCTGTGCCCTTAAGGCGAGTGGTACAAGCTAAGTCAAAGATAGAAAAACAAAATTTTCTATTTAAAATAATAATAAAAAAAAAAAAAAGAAAAAGATTGTTTAAGAGAACAAATATTTGAGTTGGGACAGGGCAGTCTCCCAAAGCTCCAAGGCAAGAGTACAGAGGTCAGGGGTGAGAACTCCCTTGTCAGCAGGCAGCAGCGTATCCTCCCTCCCCTCCTGCCCTGCCAGCTTATCCGCTGCCATGAAGGCACCTTTGCTCCCTTCTGTCCTACTGATTGCACATAGCCAGGCACCCTGCTCCTGCTGAACCTGGAACCAGTGTGACCTTTTCGTGGAGACAGCAGACAAATGCTCTTTTGCCCTTGTGAAAGTAAATTCAGCCCAGCTTCGCCAAAGATCCATGTTTTTTATGTGGGTCCTGGTAACCCTGACTGGCTCCTCTGCCAGGGTAACCTTGGACTGCTGTTGGGCTGCAAGGGGGGTGTTGGGGGTTGTGCAGAGCCGTGCAGCACCGTCAGCAGCTTTCTGGGAATTGTAGTAGTGCGGAGCAGCCCTTCCCCATGGCTGTTATCAGCAAACATTGCCCTTTTGGACGGGGGAAGCAGGGAGCTGCTGCAAACCCCGGGGGTGTGTGTGGTGTCTGATGGATGCCCTGCTTTCCTCGAAGGTGTTTTGCAGCTTAAGCTGCAGCATCGTGATTGAGGAAGACTGTCTTGAGCTTGACAGTTTTGCCTGCTCAGCTGATCTCTCCCTGTAATCGTGATCGAGGAGCAGTTTTGCCTGCTCAGCTGATCTCTCCCTGCAGCTCTCTATTGCCTTTCTCAATCACAGAATGATATGGGGTTGGAAGGGGCCTCTGGAGGTCATCTAGTCCAACCCCCTGCCAGAGCAGGTCCACCCAGAGCAGGTCCCACAGGAACGTGTCCAGGTGGGTTTGAATGTCTCCAGAGATGGAGACTCCACAACTTCTCTTGGCAGCCCCTTACAGTGCTCTGTCACCTTCACAGGAAAGAAGTTCCTCCTCATGTCGAGATAGAACTTTCTGTGTTCCAGTATGTGCCAGTTACCTCTTGTCCTGTCCCTGGGCACCACTGAAAAAAGACTGGCCCCATCCTCTTGACACCCACCCTTTAAGTATTTATAGGTGTTGATCAGATCCCCCCTCAGTCTTCTCTAGACTAAAAAGACCCAAGTCCCTCAGCCTTTCCTCACCAGAGAGATGTTCTTGGCCCCTCTTCATCTTCGTAGCCCTCTGCTGTACCCTCTTCGGCAGTTCCCTGTCCCTCTCGAACTGGGGAGCCCAGAACTGGACACAGTGCTCCAGATGGAGCCTCACCAGGGCAGAGTAGAGGGGAAGAATGACCTCTCTTGACCTGCTGGCTATGCTTTTCCAGCCTGGTGTCATTCTCTTGAGCCGTTTGGTGGTTCCCAAAATACATGCACTTCATAGGAGCAGGAGCTACTCCCGTGAAGCTAGAGTCGTCTGGGCAGCAAATGACAGCAGTGGGTGAAGCAGCCTAGTATCATTCTCTTGAGCCCTTTGGTGGTTCACAAAATACATGTACTTCATAGGAGCAGGAGCTACTCCTATGAAGCTAGAGTCATCTGGGCAGCAAATGACAGCAGTGGGTGAAGCAGCTCTGATTTGGAGAACAGGATAACTTCGTTAGGTTGTGTCTGGCTGTGGTTATATTACTCCCATTTTCCCTGAAAGAGCAGCTCCCCCATCCCTGCATCATGCTCTCTGTGTTGGCAGAGCTGCACATGAAGGCCCCGAGTCCTGTTTAAAACATTAGCTGATCAGGTCCAGTGACTAGTAGCAAAGCAGTGCCCGGGGAAAAGTCACCCTTCCAAGTAATCTCCAAAATTCTGGGAAAAAAGGTTCAAATCCTGGACCATAAACAAAGAATTTATTTTTATGTGAGCTTTTGTCATGTAGAATTTGAAAGCCTTGATTTTTGCCTTATTTCTAGGAATAGAAGAGAAGTTATAAGTCAATTTTCTTTCTCCAGGGCAGAACATCCTGGCCCATACAATGAATATTGACGCTTGTCCTGTCCTTTCACAAGCTTTCTCTTTGCTATGGACATAAGATTATGCTCTGCATGCTGTTTTTTTGATTCTCTCATAACCTACAGATGGGCGGATGGAGTGCTGCTTTTTGCTTGCCAGTATTTGGCAAGTTCTCACGAACAACAATAATTTCACTTTGCTCCTTGCTACGTTCTGAAATGATCACTTGTGCTCACTCAGTAAAGACTTCCATGAGTCAGACTCAGGAAGAGAGAGCACTGCTCCTTTTGCTGAGAGCCCCAAAATGAAAGCTTTAAATTTAATAACCACTGTTTTTCTTTTCTATTTACTCTCTACTTTTGAGAGCCTAAAGATTAAGTTCACATTTACACTCAATTCACATTTTAGGCTTTGCTTCTAAATAATGAGGCACAGAACCTTCATATTTAGTTTTACATGAAAGTTGAGATTCTTATGTTATAAGGGCTTGGGACTTAAAGAAAACAGAAACTGTTTCAAGACTTGCAATAAAACCATGAATTTATGTTGAGTTTCAACTTAGAATATTATTTTTTGCAACTGTATAAAGCAGATGCTGATTTTAAAAGGTCCTTTGCATTCTGTAAGGGTTGGTTACTTATAAGGGAAACCCCTCTCACTCAGTGCTCAGTGTAAAACTTAAAAGTTATGGATCAGTTATTCACATGTTAATGCAAATCTCCGTTAAGTATTTCTGGTGATGGGTGAATAGAAAGGAGCTGGAAACGGAGAGAGAGAAACACATTTCTAGACCAGAGGACATCAAAAGGATCCAGCTTCTGTCTCTGGCCTGTGATGCCAACAGTGACTATTTCCTAACTTTGTGCCATTTTGTTTGTAGGGGTGATTCTTGAAAACTTTTGCAGAGCTACCTATCCTCAACAGGTTCCCTAAATGTCTTCATTGGCCTTTTAACTTAGACAAAAAAAGAAGAAAAAAAAGAGAAAAAGTAATGATTAGGCTAGTGGGACTGTTGTCTGTCTTGCTGACTGTCTCCCTTTTTCCTGAGTTATTTGCATTATCTTTCTGCTCTCTTACATCTCATCCTTGGACTGCAGGCTGTTTGGGACAGGGGCTGCCTTTTCCTTCTCCTTGAACATCTAACACGGTACGATCCTGCTCCATGACAACAACTTTTAGGTGTTATGGTCACATAAATAACACATACTGGTCTTGACACAGCTGATCCCTTTGATCTGCTTTGGACAAAGCTTAATGTGGGCGTGTGGGAGAGAGGTAGTAATTTCTGAGATACTAAGAGGTATGCTGTAAATCTTTCCTTTTGCAAGCTCCTTGATGGGCATGAGGTTAAGGCTGTCTGAATGTTTCTCTGTCCTCCTTGCTATCACACTCCCTGTTTGTGAGTCAAAGTGTGCTGTCAAATGCTTGGCTGTCTCACAGCTTCACAGTGGGAAGAAAATATTTAATGAAGTCAACAGGAAAGAAGTTATATTAATGCGTTAGGAGGAAATCAAGTATTTTAACCATTTCAGATGTTGCTAGGTAAAGTGAGTCGCCACATGGAGTGCAGGCATTGTATATTTCTGATTCATTATTTTCGTTTCATGGATAAAGAATTCCAATTTGTCTGTCCTGAGCCTATTCAATGTCCTGTGCAGCTTCTGCTGTTCCCTAACTTAAACTGCCTGTAGGCAGTGCTAGACCTGCCTCTTGGTGTTGTGGTCAAGTGTTTCTTAGTTGTCCTTCATAAGACCCTTTTTATCTCTGCTAGAATGTACAGCTGTGGTCATCAACCTTTGTTTGATAAGTTGGGAATCTGTTCTTTAGTTATATCAATTAAGAAAAATACATTAAAAGTCTTGTCTACTTCGAAATGAAGCAGCTAGAGCAAAACTTGGAGCATTTATATTTTCCTATAACGTTTCTGTGATTTCAGATGGAAGTGATGGGGTTTGGTTTTTATTTCTTTATTATTGATTTCATATATCCAAAGATTTACCACATTGATTTTCTTGGGTGATATTTAGGCTTTATCTAAAGGTCTTCCTTTGCTTTCGAAGTTTTTTATGTCATCAGTTAGTGCGTATCCCAAACAGCCTTTTAGATACCTAAAAAGCTGATAAAGAGCAAGATAGGCATTTAAGTTAAAAAGTGCCATATTGATATTAATCTCTGTTCATCTGTTATTGTAACCTAACCCTCAGCTGCTGAAGTTTATGAACTTTCACATTTCCTAGATGCTATAAATCTCTTGCTGCTTGCATGGTTTGAATCATCCAATTCTTCTTCCACCGGGCAATCTGGTCTATATCCATCTTAGTCTCTTTAGTGTCCCAGCCTGGTAGGAATTCCCGGATCATATCTCACTTGGCAACAAAAATGAGCACCCTCCAAAACGCAATGGCATTTGCAGAGGCAACATGCTTCTTCCATTAAAATGCTGTATATGCAGAAGCAGCCCCTCTTCTACAGCAGTGCAGTTTGGAGGGTTTCAGTCTCTGAATCCATACGTGTTTGCAGGTCACTTGAATGGGGCAGCAGAAGACTAACAGGGCAAGTCTTGCAGTGTGATGCCCCTCATAATATTGCAGAAAGTCTCACTGGTCTTGCGTTTCTCTTGCCCTGAAAAACATGATGGGAATTTTATTCCTTAATACCACCGAGAAGGAGTTGTCCAAATGTCTCCAAGGCCACCTAAAAGTTTTCTGCAGAGTGAAGGAGGCCGTTGAAGGAACATTCACAGGTGCAGAGATCTGATGCAAGTAAAATAGCTCTTAACTTTCCTTGCCACAGGCCTTCTAAATTTTGGTGGCGATGGCTGATATGCTGCCACTGCCTTGTCATTCCTTCCACCCATGAAGTGTAGGGGCTGTTAGGACTCTGGTGTCAGTAAAAAAGCATATACTCTACCAATTGCTGTTATTCCATCCTTTTTTCTTGCCTATGCTGATGAAAACTTGAGAACAGCTGTAGCAGTCTTTCTCCACTGATGAAAAATGGTGGTGTCACGGTAATGTTACCAGTCTTACCACTAGTCACAGCCATACCTTTCTCTACTGGGTGCTGCTGTTGTGTGTTACCAATTTGCCAGCTGATCTGGGACACAAAATGGACAGTGTGGGTTGAATCCCGGACTGAAGCAACGCTGTGAGTGGGAAATGGTTTAGTCTTGCTCATCATTACACTTTTCTTCAGAAAGGCAGAAAACTATGTTACCTTTAGTGCAACCCAAAAGCAAAAAAGGGATCATTGTATTGTTGCTACTTGGTCTGGAAAGGGAACATGTGGTATGGCCCAAATTGGAATGGGCTGCGTAGTTACTGGGTTCTCTGTGTACACATAAAGAAGAGCTGTTGCTATCTGCAGCAGAAAGCATGGCAACAGAAATGTCGAATAGAAAGGAACTCACTTTTCTGTGTCGTTCAGATAATATTTTTAGATGCCAAATTCAGTGGCTGAACACATTCAAAAACCGCTTACATATCAAATCGAAAGCAGATTCTGTTTTACCTTGTGGCTAGAGGAGGCTGTAAACGTTGCTCCTCTCTCTGATTTGCTTGAATATGAGAAATATGGGTTCGGAAAGACTTTTGTGTTTTGTTTTGGTGCCACTTAAAGATTTATGTGCAGAAGATACAAAAGAAAATAATATGGGAGAAGACTACTGCACTGGACTTGTGTTGTGGGTTAAATGGTAGCCTTGGTGGTTCTGATTCTTAAGGTCCATGTAGAGCTTTATCATAGTAGCAGCCAGTAAAGTGTCAGCCAACCCAAGAAGTGTCTGGCTGCATAAATTGCTGTTAGGAAAGGTCAATCTAATTCCATTTGTGTTGTGACTTCTTGTCTTCAAACTATTTTTCAGAGTATTCCATTCTTCATTGCTTTTATTGGGCTGGAGTTTGCTGTCAGCTGGGCTCAGAAGCGTAAACTGGCAGGTCGGATCAATGATGGCATCAGTTCTCTTTCTTTAGGTATCCTGTCTCGACTGCCAGAGTAAGTACACGTGTTATATTAGTTTAAGATTGTTCTATAACCACTAAGAAGGAAGAAAAGAGATTTCTATATTGAAGTTCTTACTGCTATCCCAAAATGATTAAATGAATAAATGGGTCTTACAGTGCTAAAATGAAGTGGCATAAAGAGTGTAAATGTCTTTTTAATCTGTAAAGCTAAATATGATACTTGCTGGATATTTTCCGCCTACAATTATATTCATCTTTATTTGATCTTGACTGTCACTTTTTGCCTATTTTGGGACTTGACCCACTCACTTGACCACATCTTATGTTGGACTGTATGTTAAAATCTGAGTTTTCTTTCATTAAACTTCAGAAAAAAAAGAAAAAAAAAGCATCAAATCAAAACAAACTGATTATTTTCATTACCCATTAAAAATAAAATTGTGTGCATATAGCCCTATTGATAAAATTGTGAATATGCATGTGATCTAAATTTCTTTAAACTCAGTCATAATCTTGTGTTTGACTTCAGTGAATTTTAATACCTGAGAGAATTGTTGGGAATATGATCATGCCCCAGTGATTTAACTGAATTAATTCATGGTGAACAGAGTTGTGTTTTAAAGAAATATCCATCATCGATTATTAAATATACAGTAACAGGGAATCCAGCAAATTCTTTATATAAATTGCCCTAACTGTTTTTCAGGAGCTCTAATTACTTCGAAGGAACATCATGGTTTAGATCTGTCTTTCCATGATAGGAGCTTCCAGATGATAGATTTTATTACATTTTTTCTGTTAGAATGGGATTACATTTCTATTCCCCATGTATGAATTTACAGATTACCATCAAACTGCATATAATCTCTTCATTACATGAAGAAAAGCTCTTATGATTTGAATTTGACTATATGGTGTATTTTCAGGTCTTTCAATTATTCCCACAGTCCTTTTTCTGAATCCTCTGCAGTTTTTCAGCCTTCTTACTGTTGATGTCTCAACCGCACTCCATATTTCAGAAATTACTACATCAGTGCCAAATAATGAAGTCATTTGTTCTCTATTTCTTCTTGTTGTTCCTCCCTTTATATATCCCAAGTCTTTTGAGCCATCCTTCATCCCCAAATATTTTTTTGGATTCTGTGGTTTACGTTCCTCATTCATAGGCAATATGTTCATATATTTGTCCACATAGAAATACGTTGATTGTACATTTAGTCATCCTGCAATAGTCTGAATCCATGAAATGCTGCCTTTGTTACCTAGAGATCCCTGTTTATTGTCATTGCAAATTTTACTAGAAATCTCTTTCAATGCAGGTTATTGATAAAATACATTAAAAGAGCACAGCAATAAAAAAAAAATCCCTTCTGGCAAGTAGCACCCATTTTCTGAAATGTGTAAATCACCTCCTTTTTAATCTATTGAGCATTTGGCATTTACTTGATTTATTTTTTAAAAAAAAACCTCTAATCAAGAAAAGATTTGACAAGTTTTATGTCTGTGCCTTTAGATTAGGGACAGAGACAATTTGTGATGGATTATGTTAGTTAGTAGTAAATATCCTTTTAAGGAGTTTGGTAGATAAACAATGTCATTTAAAGACACTCCTATACTCTTCATATATCCACAGATAAGAGGCATGAGCTTTCAGCATGAGAAATGTTCAAACATAAAGTAATTTCTTCAGGCTTAAACCTATGTCTAAGTTATTTGAGAATTTTGTGAAGTTATTTTTTCAGCTAGTGTACAACCTATATTCAAACCATTTTTTTGCTTTTAATGTGACTTGTGAGCATGAACTTGAAGGAGAAACATTCAGTTTTTAATTATATTTTAAGCTGCAAGAAATTAAATATTTATCAATATATTAGGCTTGTGTGCACCAACACACAGTCTTGATAAGGGTTTACTCTAGTTTGCAGGAAGTTAATATTGAAGTAGTTCAAATGTTGTTTCTTCAACTTAGCCCAAATTTTGCAGTCATACACTTCAAAGATTTATGATGCTAAATAGATGCTATTTGTTTTCATCTGAAATATTCAGGACTGATTAAGTTAAACAAGGGGACTAAGATACATGTAAAGTAAGTTTGAATGGTTTTGTGAGGCCTTTTGGCGTTATTTTAAGAATACTTATTCCTGGAACAAATGCTTGCTAAGAAAGCTAGCATTGCGTGTGTGGAACGTGGCTCTGCAAGGTGCTGAGTACTTTTATTATTTTGGCACTCAGTACTTTGCAGCAGAATTTGGCTTGTGGGCTCTGCGCTTTTCTTTCAGAGAGGAATTATTTTGCAAGGTTGTTTCGACTGAGTGAACCAAATGAGCCTTAAGGACACAAACTTCACAGGATCAGGCAAATCTGTGGGATCAGTACGCTTATTCATTGCTACATCAGCACAAGAAGTCTCTTCCAGGTCGCTCGTGCAGCTCTTAGGGCTGGAAATACAAGACCCTCCTCAACAGTTCTTTCCAAAAAAAAAGAGTTCTGTAAAGCTTTTAACTTTCTGGCTGAATGTGAAAGAAGCAGGCAAAATACAGACTTCCTAAAAAATTTAATCGCATGTTAATATCAGAATTCTAATGGTGACTGTTTAGTGTAACACCTCTTTTGTAAGTACAAGGAGTTGTGAATAATAGAGTGGCTAAAAAGGCCTGAACTGTGAAAACAGAACAATTTACCCTTCTGTCTTCTGCTTCCATGGTGTGAAAGAACTGGGTCAGGAGGAAAGAAAAAGCGCATGCAAAATCTGTTGCTAAGACTTTCATTTCAGTCTCTCCCTTTCAGGCAGGAAAAAAGGTAGGGAAAGTTGACAGAAACTGCTAAAACAATATTTCAGCAGAACCCACAGCATCAGGGGAAATAGTAGTGCAAATCATTAACAGCTGAAGGTTAGATTAACACACCATTGATTGCATCCTCTCCCAGGGACTAATTTTCATTTTCTCAACTAGCAGCAATGGTTTGCCACTTCCTTAAAAAAATCTGTGGTTGAATCTAAAATGGTGGGCTTCAGTCTATTAGTTAGAATGAAGCTTCAGATGCATCACTGCAAAGAGGTCTTTACATTTAATGAAAAAATTAGGAGTCACAGACCATATTCAGCCTCTAAGTATGTTTTTCCATTTCACAGTCTGTATAACAGAAGTAATGCATATCTTGAGGGAAAACAGTATTTATTTAGTGCTTCTTACTTCATTGTTGGAGAAACTGCAAATCATAAATTGTTGATATTTGTATGCCAAATTTTAAAAATGTAGGTGCAAGAGGAAAGGTCTAATTGGACAAGGCAATGTGTTTTGGTTTTAGGCTTATTAGACTCAACAGCGTGTAGTAAGTTGAATTGCTTTGTGCGTACATATCGTCTCTTGTAAAATAGCCTATACATTTCTTAAATATAATTTTCTCTGCCTTAATGCATACTGTGCATTCCTCTGCATGTATGAATACTAAATGCTATATGCAATGAAAAGTAATTTGGGGGAAAGGGAGAAACCTGAATTACTAAGCTTACTCCCAGCATCCTAAATGTTGGTGGTTAAAAAATTTCTGAGAACTTTTATTTTAAATAAATAAATAACGTTTCAAACTAACCATTGCCAGGAGACTTGAAATGCTGCTTTAAAAATATTCTCCCAAGAGAAAGTTTATTTTGGGTATAAATATCCACTATACAAGTATGTGCATTATTTCATATTGGCCCATTTCTTCTTTTAAAGCAGCAGAACATAAATCAAATCAAAAAGTGTTTGGGGGATAACTGAGGTAGGTATACTTTCAAACTAGTTGGGAAAGTCTCCGTTCTTTATGGTCATGCTCAATTGCCAGTTTTTAGTGTTCAGCTCTGCAACACAGTCGTACAGTGTGTGAGTGTATGTATGGCTAACACAGAGCTTTGTCAGTCCAGTCTGCAATGGACTTCTCTGAAGAGAAGAATGAACTTCTCTAAAGAGAACGTTACAATTTGTATACATTACTTAGTTTGGTTTTTGAAACGAGGGGGATTAGAGTTCTCCGAAGTGTTGTCGAACATCAGAAAGGCATGAAAAAATGCCTTTTGATTAGTTCATATGATTATATATCTTAAGCTATGTGCACATCAGCAATAATTGTATGAAAAGACAAATCCCATTTCTGCTCTAGACCAGCGTATTCACAGTTTTGTATGTCATCTAGGTTTTAAATGCTCTTCTTCCAGAAGCTAGATTGCAGAGGCATTGGTGTACATTTTAGACCAGCACTGCTGCCAACTGAAGCACCTTTGACTAACTTGTACTTCTGGTTGCTCATTCTTGCTTCGGCGTCTTCTCTCCCCTTCTGGCAGCATTGCATTTGTGTTACCCTGTGGTGAAATGTCCCATTAAAAAGGTCCAGCACCCCCTGCCCCCTCCCATCATATTAACCCACATCAATTCTTACTATGGCTTTGCAAAATCTTGTGCTAGCACAAGGAATGGGTTTGGAAAAAAGCAGTCAGGATTGCGAGACAAGAAACACTCAATTCTTTTGCGGCGTTACTGAGTTATCTGCTTTAAAACATATGTACAATTGCAATTTGAAACCAGAAGTTTTCAATTCTTAACAGCAGCAATATGCAGAGCTGATTAGAATAGACTCGGTTCAAGTTGGTGCAAGCATTTCACAGTGCTGTGGAGCTGGCAGTGTCCCGACAGAACTCAAAATACTTGCCTGCATGGATTTATCCATTTAAAGTACATCCTGGTTTCCTGAAGCATCTACTAGATACTTCATGTGTGACTACAGAAAATTATAATCTCATAAATTAGTGATTGCATCTCTTAGAAGAAAATTTGATACATACGGCTTCTCGTAAATTATATTTTCGCTTCAAGACTTATTAGGTACATTTTTTTTCTCCACATCTGTTTTACTAAGGCCTTGGACAGATGTTTATTTAGAGCATGGTCAGATGTGTTGCTTCTGATCCAGGTGCCCCCTCAGATCTGCCAACATAACTGCACATTTAATTGCTCCCTAACCTGGTCCTGACAAAGTGATCCAGCTAAAAGCAGAAACAAAAGCCCCCCAAGAACTATAAAAGAGGTGTTTAAGCTCAGCTGCATTCATTTTGACAGAGCCAGGTCAGGGAGCAGCTATGCATGCAATTACACTGGCAGGTCCGAGGGCTGGTAACCACCACACTTAGGGCAGTGATGAGCAGATGGGGCCAAACTGGAAAGGTAATCACTTAACCTGGTTAAATGGCAAGTAAAGCTGCCGTGCCATGCCATGCCCCCAAACCAACCTAACTTCTGGCTACTGCACTTCTGTCCTTCCTGTGCTCATTCACGTAGTCCTCCCTTTCTCTTTTGTTGGTTCAGGTGCTCATCTGATCCCGTGTGGAGTTATTTCAGTTCACTGTGGGACCAAAAAAGGTATTTGCTTAAGGCAGAGAGACAGGCAAGCGAGTGGGAACGTGGCAGCCAAGAGCTGTCAGGCACCAGGCTCAGACTCTACTGAACCTGCAGCCACAGCCGTGCCTGCAGCAGCTAGCTATGGCAATTTGAGACGCTGTCTGTCAATACATGTTTCCAAAAAATAGGATTTTAATAGGTAACAAGCCTGAAGAGACAGAATCTATTCGCCTCCCCATTCCTCCCACTCTCCAAGTAGCACGATGTAGATATATGTTTCACAAGAGCACCCTCCTGGCTGCACCGTTCCATATATACACTGCTAATCATTCCCACGTTTTGCCAAAGGTCACAGCCCTCACAGCTCTGTCAGAAGAACAGGTTTTGAAATAACTCACTAACCTTCTGTAGGTAAAGTGGTCAGAGTAGGACGAAGAGTTTCAGTAAGGGGGTAGTGCTGTGCAGCAGGAGCTGGTAGCATTTTGAGCAGGCAAAACTGACTCTGGAAGGGGATTATCTAAATCAGTTTAGTTAAGCTCATGGCAGTGACTGTCTACATGAATGATCTTTGTTGGGTCTGATTAGTTTTTTTGTTTGTTTTTTTGTTTTAATCTGGTTTGTCTTTGTTGAATTGAGTGGAGTTAAATCAGTAAAAGTTAGGATAATTAATCCACACAAGAGTTCCTGTCTTCTCACTACATCAGTTTAACACAGTTTTCGAGATTTGGTGCAAATCATGCTGTGTCCTCAGGCAAGTCCTAATCCAGCTGTGCCCAGTAAAGATGCTGGTGCTTCCTGCCTGCTGTCAGGTACTCATCACCCCCTCTCCAGTCCCCGTTAACATCTCCACTTCTCCCAGTGGCGAGTCCTTCCCAGGCATATCAGCAGTGTTATCCTCAGCGACTTAAGCTGTAGAGATTTGTTAACCTGGTTCATTTTGTTTGAAGCTGGAAAGCACCCATGTGGGCAGAGCTGCTGGCAGAGCCCAGGAGTACCAATGAGCAGCTCTCAGCATCCTGGCATGCACGGGGTGCTGCTTTTTGGTGACGACTAAGGAAAGCTCTGAGCCAGAGTTTGAAACTTCAAGTTTCTAATGAAATGACACTCATAATTAGTAAGTGTTAAAAAGAAGAATTTGGGAGAGAGAATTGGGAGAGTCAGGATGGTCTCAAACTAATTGCCTGAAACAACTGGTAGTCCCGACCTACCATAATGTTCTAGAGATTGCTGTATTTCACACAAGCCTGTCAGGGAGCCAATTACTCTTTTAGGCTGTAACATCTTACACAGACACAGCTGTTTGCAGAGTGCATATTTATCTATATCCTTAGTATTGCATCATTGCCTTTTTCTAGACAGTGGGGCCAGTAAATGGCTCAGTGATGGCCCGTTTGTGAATCCTTTGCACCTGCCCTGTCTCCAGAAACAAAGAGGAGCTGTCAGTGTTTGTTCTCAAATATAGGTGTGCTCTTCTGGAAGAGCACAGACTGTGAACTGAGCTTACCCTTATTGGAAATATGTTATTAATTAAGTTCAGTAGTCTCTGTAGCTCACAAAATACACCATTTTTAAAAAAACCCTTACATTTTGTGTAGAATTTTATTCCACGTATTTTTCTTTAAGATAAATTGTGTCAGTTTGCACACATTTTGAAAAACCTCTAAGGAGCTGCTTCTGTGTAGAAGTACCCTTCTGACTGAAGCACTTCTCTGCTAAAAGATGCATTAAGCTTAAATCAGGATTCCACTAGATGGAGCACAGGGGTAGCATTTTTAGAGCTGACCAACCTAGTTTCCTGGGTCAACACCTAGAAGTTATGGAAATTGGTGAAAAATGTCTCTTAATGATTCTGTAAACCAATGTTACAGGTCTGAAAAGAATAGATTTTCACCACTGTGTGTATCACGGACAAAACCAAACTTTGGTTTTTGAAGTTCAGAACTATGACCAAAGCAGTTCAATAGAAATTCTCATTTAAATATTTTTTCTCATTTTGTGATTTGATGTGCTATGATGTCTCATTGAATTTATTTCCCTATATTTTTATAGACCATAGGAACAGTCATCTATTACTAGTTCCTTTGTTCTGTATAAACTCAGAACTAACCTGAGTGGAATAGAATACCCTTTTCTCTTTCCTCATTACTTCTGTTTATCTGTGACATTTGAGAATATTATAGGCTTGTTCCTAATCTAACTAAAAATGTAATGCAAATTTGCTGACTTCAGTGGAAAAATCAAGCAGGAGAGATCAAAGTCAAACCCTCTATTGGAAAAAGATACTAAGTAGACATTTGTGTTACACTTACATGGTGCTATTTACACAAATATTGGAAAGTCAGGTTTGTTGTCTCACAGGAGATGGCATTCTACAGTCTCCCAGTGTTGTGTGCATGGAATTTACTGGAACAGAATTTACAGCCCAGTGTTCTGGGCAGGTGTAAATAAGTCTAAAGAAATCATAGAATCAACCCATAGGTTTGGGTTGGAAGGGACCTTAAAGATCATCCAGTTCCAACCCCTTGCCATGGGCAGGGACACCTCCCACCAGACCAGGTTGCTCAAAACCCCATCCAGCCTGGCCTTGAACCCCTCCAGGGATGGGGAATGTAACTTCCATTCCCATAAAGGAAGAAGACTAAGATACAATGCCAGAAGCTCAGCTGTGCTGAAGCTTTTTAACTAGGATTTGCAATCTCTTAAAGATCACATGCAATTAAATTTACCAGAAGACCTCGCATAAACTTAGGCCAAAATGTCTTGCTACTATGAATTATATCACTAAAGGCAGTGGAACTGCTCATGAAAATATTTAACTTGTGCTGGGTTTTTAATTGATGGCTTATTTATACATGAAAGAGCAAAGATAAACAAGTGACTTGAATTATGTAGACAGGACTTCGGCTTAATAATAAAAAAGCGTTACACTGACTTTTGTTCTTTTCCTTCCAAAACCTGTTGTTTCATGTTTCATTCCACCCACTACTGTAAATTAATATTAGTGTTCTAAATTAGGGGATAAAAAGTGAAGTGCAACAGGAATAGGTTTGGGGAAGAAAAAGTCACTCTGTCAGACAAAATGTTATGCGGTGCCGTGTACAATACAGCCAGTAATGATACCAAACTCACCTCCATTTTGCTTTATTTTGCATTTGGTATTTATTTTCTCCTTGAGGAAAACTTGTGATTTGCATTATTTAGGCTAAAATGCTAGAGAAGAAAGCCATACTGAGGAAGAGGAGAGGCTTTGATTTGGCTTTTGTGTCTGGTGGGAACATTTTCTCAAAATGTAGGTGCTATTTCCTGTAATCAAGGGCTTTCCAGAGCCTGATAATAATTTCCCAGCTGTATCATTTTGGTGAATTATTTTTTAGCCTTGGGTTATTTCATGACTGGTTTTGCATATTAAGAATGGGAGAGGATCATATTCATCTTGATGATAGAAAACAGGGAATAGAACTCCCACAGCTCCCTCTCCCTTTCCCTCCACCTTGTGGAAAGTTTGGCTTTGTGCTAAAGCGTGAAAAAAGCCTTGACTGCAGTATGTCAGGCATATTTCAGCTCGATTTGTGTCAACCCTAATAAGTCAGCTGACAAGGTAATAAATTGGGTGTCTGTTTAAGACCTGGCACCTGTACAGGAAATAAAAGGGGATTTCAGTTGCAGGAGGTTTGCTTTGTTTTGCAAATGGACCTTTTCTCAAGGCTCCTCTACCTCCTCCCCCCATCTTCTCTTTACTGAAATCACGTTATCAAAATGTTTATTTCAATTGTGACTGGAGCCAGTTTTTCATCTGGAAAAGAAAGCTCTATGAGTATCCTTGGAAATGGAAATCCTTATGCTTTCCACTCTGAAACAAAGGCTTACAGAGCCTTTAATTATTCTTGTATCCTGCTGTTACATATATGGTCTGAATAATTTCAAATTATTGAGGAGAAACTGCCTTTGTTCAACATTTTGAAACTTTACATTCATGCAGTTTGAACAAGGCTAGGAAAATGGAATTTATTTAACCCATGGAAACTCTATTAGTAATATCTCACTATTTTTAATGATAATATAACCTTGTGACCAGGGTGTCTTAACATGTTTCCCTCTGTGTCTGACCTCCAAGGATGCAAGTCAGTGAGAGCCCCTGAGAGTCGAGCTTTTGTAGGTCCAGCTGTAGAGCTGTGTTTTTAGCTCAGGGGCTCCAGGTCGGTTCCCAGTGTGACATGAAGTGGTGACTGCAATAGCAGTGAGAGTTGAGGTGATTTCCTTGGGGTCTTTGCTTTTGATACAAAGATATTCCTCCATGCTCGGAAGAGAGACAACAGCTACTGTCTCTGACCTTTTTCCCTTTTGGTGACTGTCCCAGGCACCATGAAAAAGGTTTCCTAAAATGTTGGTTTCAGACTCCAAGGCTGGTGTGTGAGTTGGAGGAAACAAAACAGGACCTTGTGTTCATTGAAATGGGCAGCTGCCTTTTCTTCCAATTGAATTTTCTCCACCTTTTCCCTCCTTCATTGTCCCACAGGGATCTACGATAAGTAGATCTTCATTTCCACATGGCGAGTTCATCTCCCAGAATTTCCTTCTTGGACTTTTTTAATTAAAGGAAGTGATAATCTGACCCAGTGGAAGGAGAAAGGGGGAAATGGTTTATTAAAACAAATATTATCACCTTTGAATAAAGTATGCATGAACTTTAGAAACAAGGAGAAGAGGATTCTGTCTCAAAGTCAAAACGGTTGCCTAAGTGCATACTTTGCACATAGTAAGAAAATTTTCAGCAGAAATGTTCAAAATCCAAGAAGATAAATCTATGGAATGTATATAATAAGGTTTTCTATACAGTCTGTCTGTTCTAGGATTTATTACTCCTTATGCAGAGGATTGGACTAGATGACAAAAGTCTTACCTATCCACTTCTGTCATATTTATGGTTAAAACCTAACATTTAGATGAGGAAAAAGTTTTCTTAAGTTCTCTTCAGTATTTTCAAGAAGTGAAAATGGAACTTGAGGGTAGAAAAAAAAAAGGGGCAATATAAACCTTTAAAACTCCAAGTGAACTTTCAGAACCGTAATTGAATGCAAGCTCTGGACTTTCCTATCTATCACGCTGTAAATTTTTAAAAAATACTTAGCTAAGCAACTCTTCTTTCTCCAGCATTGCATAGTGGTATGATGGATTACTCTAAATTAATTACAGTAATCAGCTAGTGTATATGTGCTGTAGAGTTGTGATTCAAGCATGAAGGAAAGAATGTACAGCAAATTACATATATAAAAAATGCGTTGCAGGGTTAGCTCAAGTTTTACACCTTGGCCTCAGCCTGTGGAAAAAAAGAAAGAAAAAAAGGACTCAAGGGTGAAATACTGAAAGCTGATCAAAAATGGAGGAAATGTACCAGTTCACATACCTTTGGATGTACTGCAAAGGCATTATATGTTAATAAAAGCAAAAGAATAAAGCAAGAAAACAGTACCTAATAATAACTGATACTCTATGTTGCAAGAGGTGTTTTAAATTTCCTGGTCATTGAAAAGATGTTAAGAAATGCCCATTTCTTTGTGTTTGAATAATATCAGCTCCCTTCTGACCTGTTGTGAAAAGGATTGAGAATTTATACTGAACTTTACAGATGCCTCATGAGGTGAATTGCAAAAATCTGGTTGGACAAATATAATCTTCTTTAAAAATATTTATAGAACACAGCTCTTATGAAAATTAAACATGTTCCAGGTGTGTATGGTCCAACTTCTGGGCATGGCTAAGTTCTTTTTTGAAGTGGTAGATACACCTGTCTAGTGAAAAGAAATTCTTCATCTGCCAGCTGCTAGAAATGAAACTTCATGGAGTTTGTTGTGTTTTGGTTGTCCAAGAGAAAAACTGGGATGACGGCAGTAAAAGTAGGAATGAGTTGCAGGTAAGATGAGGCTGTGGAAAAGATATTAGTTCTCTTCTTCTGGATCAACAACTCCTTGTAATGCTTCAGATTCTTGGGATAAAGTGGTAGATGCGATAGAAGGCAGTGACACCTCTGTGATACCTCTGTGCAGTTTGTTACCACCTCTGCTCAAGGTAGCATCTTTCAGGTATGCCATCTGCAACCTCTATTTAAAGTTCCCTGAACTGGTATCCTTGGTCTTCCTTCAACCATGAACAGGATTTATAAATTTCTGAAATCTTGCGCAACTTTGCACAAAGATGTTGTTCTGCTGATAATTCCTCCACCCATCCTCCCAAAAAAACCCCCCATCGAACAATAACAAACAGCAAAACATCTGAGAAGTAGATTATTATTTTCTGCTGTAGATGATGGTGCTAATGTAAATCTTATTTCTGACCCTTGGGCCCTGAAATGAGGTGCATTTCATCCATTGAGATATAAAAAAGGATATGTGTGACTTTCCTACAGTTTGTGTCTTTTCTCTACCTTTTTTCCCTACTTGGCTGTTTTCAGAGGCTGCCCCGGTTCAGTTCACCACAGTCCCATAAACATTTTCACAAACACAGCAAAGGAGGGTAGCCAGAGGGGATGTGAGGAAGCTGCTGCAAATCATGCTGTGGGCTCCCCTCTTCTGCAAAAATGCCTGTTTAAATATACATCAATCCACGGATGAGGCACCATTTCACAGCCACCTAAGGCAATTGTTAGCAGGGCCACCCCAGTGCCCACAGAGTCCCACCTCTCTCATCTGTCCAAAAACTCACCCAGAAAAAACAATCAATTTGTTTGGACACAGCTCAGCCTCCAAATGGGTGAAATGTGGTGGGGCACTGAGGGGAGGGTGTGACTGTGGCAACCCAAATTTGTGTAAACCTAAACAGCTGTGGAGAGTTACCACTGAGTCTGGCCTGCCCATCCCAGAGCTACTTTTTTTCTCCTTCTCCTGGTCTCAGCACTGACCTGTGTTAGGTCAGGGTTAGCTGTTTATTTCTGCTGCTTTTTTATACCAATTTCCTTTTAGCTTCTTTTCAGTGATATTGGGCTTTGTCTCCTCCTGCTGAATTTATCCTCTTTTAAAGTGAAGTGATATGCTGAGCAGATGGAATATCTCACTGCTCCCAAAAGCCCTCTCACCTTCCATGCCCTTCCTTACTGTGGAAATAGCCAAGGTATTTTAATGTCATACCTTAGCGTTTGAGAATAATTGCTGCTATGCTTCAGTCGTTTCTGACTTGGGAGATAGCAAGGATGGGTTTCTTCTGGATTTGGGAGAAGAGGAACACTGTAGCACCTGCAGAGCACAGGAGTGCCTTTGAGTGTGCCTAATGCCACCACACAGGTAGTGAGTGGGGTGGGTTGGTTCTAAAAACCTCATAGACCTTAAGCAAAGGTTCCACTGAAGTCAATAGCACATTAGTTGACAGAAGCTGCAGAATTTGGAGGCAGGTTTTAAGTGCTAGAAAAAGACTCCTGTCTGATAAATGGTAAATATGTAGTAAAATGTGCTAGAAATGTGCTGTCTGATAAATGGTAAATATGTAGTAAAAAGGTTCTGCAATTAAAAGTGACAGAATTATTGATAAAAATTTTTGGATCTCTTTTTCAGTGTTTTATTCAGAAGCATTGACTTAATTAGTTATATCTACATATGGAATAACTACAGACTCTTTGAACTGCCCTGGGACTCGCCATGGACGTGGTACTTGACGTTCCTGGGAGTAGACTTGGCGTACTACTTCTTTCATCGCATAAGCCATGGTAAGAGTTAACAAGTTTTTAATGCATCAAAATACAAAATATATTATTTATTGTTAATAAAATAAGGTATTTGGTTTTGTTTCAATGCTTAATCTACTTTAAGCATATATATTTGCTTTTCTTCCCAAGGATTAGCAAAGACTCGCTTTTACTTTGAGCACGGAAAGCAGTTTATATATCCTATGCTGTATAAGAAACTTGGATTTTGTGAAAAGAGGGAATATCTTTTAGAAAGCAGTATCACAGCAAAAGTGAAGAATCACAGGAAAAAAATAGGAAACACATAAAAGTTTAGGGTTAGCGTTCCTATATGCCTGTATGAAAAACGCAGCACAGTACACATAACTATTTTGAAAGAAGCTTTGTGGATGCACAAAATGGAGAGCAGTAAAAAGCAAGGTGGCCAAAATAATGATAGGGCAGCTGGCTAAAATAATCTGTTTCTGTGTGGTTTTAAAAAACTTTGTAAACATTCAGTCATTGTTTAATTCATAAATGAATAAAAATGTTTCTATACTTATATATATGGAGACAGATATACATGTATGAATAAGGTATTTTAGAAATCCTGTCTATGATTAACACTTGACTATGTAAACGTGAGCCTTGCCTTGTTTTTGTTTAGAAGTATGTTTTTAACCCTACTTGTTTTTATACATGGAAAAGCACAGTTTAGAAAGGATTTAACTGTTATTTATTGTAACAATGGGGTCCAAGTAAATCACACCAGTTATATCTGCACATATATATTGCAAAGATGCAATAATATCAATCCCTATGTATGTGTCTCATTACATATTACTGTTCTATAGTTATGATGTATTTTTGCTCCAGCCTTTTATATCCTACCTGAAAATGCAATAACACCTTCTATCAATCCAAATATTGGGCCTGATCTAAAGTCCGTAGCAATGAAACCGGAATCTTGTTGTTTAAGAGAGTTTGGACTGGGCTACTCGAGGGAGAGCACCCACAGCTCCCAAAAGCTGTGGGATTTAGTGCCGGTAGTTTATGTAACGCGCTTTCAGAAAGGGAAAATGTTTTGATGCCAATAGGTCAGCGGAATATATGGAAGTAGGTAAGAAAGGATCCTGAGGCGCTGCGGGGAGCGGGAGGGAGGAAGGGTCCCTCCCCGGTGGGGATGGCAGGCGGGGGTGAGAACAATGCAGGGTGGGTGCAGGGGGACAACAATGGTGGGGGGGACAGGGGCGGGA
>NW_015090803.1:15229344-15235508 GCF_001431845.1 Calidris pugnax
TCCGATCTGGGAGGCGAGGAAGCGGGGGGAGCTGGAACAATGCGGCGGGGGGGACATCGCGGCCGGGAGCTGGGAGCCCTGCGTGGGTGTACGGGAGGCTGGGAATACGCTTCGCAAACAATGACATTAACAGTGCTGGCAGGGCTACAGCCTCGGGCTGAGAACAGGACCAGAGCGGGAGGCTATTCCTGCATTTTAAAATAAAAGTAATTGTCTTCAAGCATTAGAAAAATCACTAGTCTGGCTGTGCTTTCGCTGGAGTCGGTGCTAGAATTCCCACTGGCAGAGAAGGGAGCGGGGTCAGCTCCAAGCTCTCTAAAGCAATTGAACTTATTTCTGTTTCTGTAGCAACTTTGCATTTGCTCTGGTCTGTTTTGCTATATTTTGAGGGGATTGCACACTTGAAATGAATCTCGCTAGCAGTTTTAGAATTAAAATCCAAACCAATTCTGTCTATACGTAATGGAGTTGAGGGAACGGCGTAAGAAAAGGCTGCTCTTGTCTTAAGAAGGTCAGTGCTGAGCCATTCTGTAAATGTTAATTTACTCTTCTTCAGGTTACAGAAATACTGTTCACCATTAGTTCTGTGCTACTCAGCAGGGAACTGATGCAACGTTGTAGAAAATAACTCTAAATGGAGGTTTTAGCTTCACCAACACTCTCTCCTCTGGTCAAGCAATGATGAAATCACTAGTACAGCAGCACAGCTGCGAAAGTCGGCTGCTTTGGAAGTTGCTAAGGAAATATAAGTGTAGGAGATGATTTTAAAAAGTAAAACATAAACTCCTGAAAATTTCCTTTGCACTTTGAGGAGCCAGGGCATTGGGACAGTCTCTGGTACAGTGGACAAAACACACCCTTGCACTAGAAAGTGACAGGGCCTGGCGATTCAGGCTTGGATCCTACAGCAAAGTTAAAAATTAATAGCACATGTATATCCCAGGAAACTCAAGCTGTGTGGCCTTATGTGTGGGGATGTAAATAATAGCACTAATTGTTTCAAACTGGAAAACTAAAATTCAGATACATTTCGCAGTTGGTTCTTAATACTTGATATAATTTTAATACAAAGAATCATCATCATCATTTTTCCTGTCTCCAAGCAATAATTTGATAACTCAAACCCCTGGCTTTTTACTACCCTGTTTCCTGTTGTCCATGCAGTAATTACATTGTCCATTCTGCTATTTGAGTAAATAGTGTGAATCAGTACAGATTTTAAAGTTTCTTCTGTCCCAGAAATTCTGCTGTAGGATATCAAGTTTCTACCCAGCACTTGGGCAGCTATTTTTTCCTCTTCGCTATATGCGTGTAATAGCTATTATCATAAACTGAAGTTATACAGCAACAAGAGGAAGTATTTTTAGGTGTGATCTCATTTTGCAAAGGATAGAGTTATTCTAAGTATGTGCTTGTATTTTCCATTGTTTGCAGTAGCCACTAAAAAGTTAGAAAATAAAATGTTTCACCACTTCTTCCAGCATTCTTCTGGGCCTGATCCAAAAGGCATGGCAGTCAATGGGAGTACTTAGTTAGCCACTGCTTTTTCTCCTGGCGTTTTAATGAATTTATAAATCGGTGTAACTTTTCCCTTTGTTTCAGTAAAAACACCCGTTGTGGCTGCACTACTAAGAAAAGAAGCTGTAAAATCACAGGGTCTGTTTTAATTTTTATTTTTTTTTTCAGGGAAGGATACGGGTGGGTTTGAGGGGTTTTTACCAGATATTTTAACCTAGTGTATATGGACTACTCCTCAAGTTTCCTCTCCAGGTGCAGAGTCCTCTCAGGGCTGGTTGCTCCTGCTGGAAAGGGGGGTTTGGGGGTCCCAGAGGGTGCCGAGCCCCAGCCCTGGTGCAGCACAGCCCTCCCCGCGCCCTGGCCTCGCAGATACTCCTCTTGCAGACGCATGACAACGGCAGTAAGGAATTTGGAGGCTCTCTAAACTAATTTCTTCAGCAGCCACACCTTTTAATCAGGGGAGGAAATCTAGAGACTTCCAGACCCATGTGAAAACAAGCGAGACCGGCCTGTGTGGAGCCCAGGTGCTGGCTGTGGGGCGGTGGGGGGGTTTCATGGCCGCCTCTGGTGTGGGGGGCTCTGCCGGGCCAAGGGCACCCGCTGGTCTGAGCAGGGCCCTCGGCAATGGCTGCGCTCTCAGCCCTGTGCCTCAGCAGGGGATAGTGGGGTATGTAAAACTCCATAAGGGAGCAGTTTTTAATCTACACATCCCGGGGCGGGGGTTGTGTCCTGCAGAGCAGTGTGGTTTTCTGTCAGCCGGGGGACCCTCCTCTCCCCTCTCAGGCCCTGGAAAGAGCCGTCCAAGTCTGGCAGCCAGCAGGTTTTGAGAGCCTGTCTCTTTTTAACAGCAGCTTCCAACACCTCTTCTTTTGTTCTCCTTTACTGCTGGGGAATTTCCATTGCTTCAAGTGTCCCTCCCCTCAGACAACCTGGGAGAAGCCAGTTTCCTTCGGCGGGGCCAGCCTCCCCCCCAGCAGCTGCATTGTTCTGCCAGGGCCGCGGCGGCCCGTCCCGTGTCGGCCGCTCGCCCCCATTGTCCGCCGGCGGCTTCCAGCTGCCCTGCGGGATACGTGACACGGTCCCTGTCAGCAAAAGGCCGAGCCAATATGAGCTGATGGTTTGAGTTATGCGCAGAGTTCGTAAAATAGACCTCAACTGATAAGTTATACCCTCGACAGATTCCCCAGCTGCTACATAAAATTTTGAGTTAGTGGTGTGTCTCTTAATAACTCTGAGTTTATTTATGGTGGATGAGAAATAAGCCTTCTACTACACCAGGCGGATTCTGGAACAATAGATTCCGAGCTTCTCGGATTCTCCCGCCCCGCAGGACTGACCTCTTGTCCAAGACCAGCTTCTGAAGGGTCAGAGGACAAAGGAGAAACCGTGAAAACTCGCTTCAGCTTTGTCCCTCAAGAGACCATGCCTCAGATCTGTGGCAAAGTGTCTCAACTGAGGCTGTTGAGGAGGTTTTCTTTCTAAGATTTCCAAGAATTGGAAGCTTTGTAAACTTTTCGTCTCCTGTTTCATAGAATTTTTAAAAAAGGTGGTTCTCTTAGCCCTGACTTACATTGCTTCTGCCTCTTCTCCCAGTAAGCATCTTTTCTACAGTTTCATAGAACAACTTCTGACTTTAGAAGTTTCTGGCCACATTTTCCTACACCCTGCTGCAGTTCACCACCCTCTTGGTCCTGACAAAACCCTTCCTGCACAGAGACTATGTGTGTAAGATGACTGAAATAGGGTTGTGTTGGGTTCCTTTCTTAAACAATCCAGCTCAGTTCAGTAGTCATGGAGTAAACTTGGCCAGTGGTCAAGGACATAAGCAACATAAGCTAGATTTGCTAGCACAGAATCTGTGGGGTAACGGGAGACTTCAGAGGGAGTGGAGAGGATTTTCTGGGTCAGCAGTGCACAAGCAGGTAACTCGTTCTTAATTGTAAGGATCTAAGAGTGTATAAATTGGGGCAGGTAGTGTCTCAAGATTCATGGCATTAAAATGACTGGGATGGGCAACAGCAAAACCTAGTCCTGTTCTTTCTGCTAATTAAATACGTAGTCTGCAATAATAATCCTAATACACTGTCACTTTCAACACCTATGTTGACATAGCAATATTTTGTTCACTGTTGAAAGAGAAGGTGAGTTTGACCTTGCAAGCTTGTTAAAGGAAAAGACAGCGGGGCTCAAAGTCTACATTTCCCACTCAATCTCCCAAACTTGTAGAGGTTGTATTGGAATCATGTGATCATGCTATCTTTATTTATCTGCCCTGTTCCTGCCTTTGAAGTGGTCTTTTCTGAAGTGTATTTGTCTGAAGACAGTATATTAGAACGGACTTGTTAAGTAGCTTTTATATTAAGAATTGATAGTATATTGAAATGATTTGGATTTAAAGGACATTAGATTTATGGGAAATTCATTATAATAAAACGATGACTGACTTTTTAATTGGAAATATGGTCAGAGACACAAGGATTTGTTTCAGGGAAACCTGTATTCCCTTAGAAATACAGTAAATGACAATGCTCTTCTACATGGCAAAGGCTCCATTTGGAGAGTTGGGGGGAAGGTTGGGTGGTGGTGTTTTTTTAGGCTTGACCTTGCATGTGGGAAAATGCCACTGTTTACCTGACTAGAAATTCAGTACCATATTGATTATCCAGCATGAAACAGATTTAATTCCACCCCAGTGAAAGATAGAAAACTTTGGGAACTGTCAAGTGACTGGGTGAAGCTCTGCTCTTTTTCTTGTCACAGCTTGTGTTGATTGCAAAGGGAATTGATACCCAGTGATTAAGAGGAGAATATTCTCTTCTAGTGAATTTTAGAGAAAACATTTTTTGCCATTCTGTCAGTTGTTTTTTCTTATATTTTAAACAGGCTTGGGAAAGCAGGATATTAAATGCTGACTCTGCTTGCCTCACAAAAATAGCAAAAGCAATAGCTGGTTGACATATTTTCTGTTCTGTCTTCTGATTGATTCTACTCTAATACCTGCAGACAGCATAACAAGAATTGAAAATAAATAAAGAGTTCATGTGATTATGATTCATTCCCTGCCTTCCAACTCCACTGTAAATAAACTACATAATTTTTTATTTCCATACACTTGTTTTCATATCTTTTACCTTTCTCTTACTTTCCAGAAATAAGAGGTGCTCCTTTACTGTGCCATTTAATTTTCTGAGCAGACACTGAATTTGTAGAAGAGCACAGTTAATCTTAGCAAACCAAAATGTTGCCATTCCTTCTGACATTTAAATGTATATTTTGGTTGAAATATACTTCACCTTAAAACTACCTCAGCTGCACTTAGGCTTCCTGATGTGTAGTGGTGTAGGGTCCCATAAAATTACAGAAGCCTGCTTGTATTGTTTTCAGGTTGTTATTGTTCATAATAAGTTCCTGTTGTTTGAAAGACTGATTTCTTGTATACCAGCAAGAATAATGTCCTGATATGAGGTGAGGTTGATTAATTTAGTCTGTTAAATTTATTGTGGCACATGCAGATATCACAAGCCCCTTCCTGTTTTACTTTAGAAGCTGTGAGATGATAACAGAATCTCTGAAAAATCTCTGGAAAGTTTAGAAGATGGGAATAAGAGGAAATTCACTAAAGAGTTTTTACTTAATTTAAATTTCTGAATATATGAAAGACGTTTACAGGTAAATAGATTTTCTAAATATGTGATATACCAGAGATTATTAAGAATGATGGTAATTACAAATCCGCCAACAGATTGGACAGTGGGCAAGGTGATCAGATGTAGATTTTTGGCTCTTTAGAACTGCTGTAGGATGTGCTCCGGAGCGGGAATATGATGTAGCAGATGGTAGGACATGGCCCATTGCTATAGGCAAGGAACCAAACTCCATGGTCTGGGTTCAATATCTAACCCAAGAAGACATAAGCGACTTATCTTTGGATGATGGAAGGGTATCAGGAGAAAAGTCACTATACGCTTGCCACGGCTCTTGTAGGTTTTCTGTAAATGTCTGGTAATTCCTTTTCTTTGCTACAAGATACTGGGAGAGATGGATCTCTAGGGTTGTTATGAATTAGGCCTTGCTGTGAGTATAAAAGGAATCTTTTATAAAAAATTTTTTATGATGCCAGAGACAATGTGTCTTTTAAATATCATGAGTATTTAAATATTCATGAAAGCGTGAACTGACGTTATTAGGACACAATTGTTGTACCAAAAATTCAGGTGGTAATTCCATCTCCTTTCAGCACTGTTATCTTTTCTCAAGCTCCCACTGTGAAGAGATCTGGCAAGTTCCCCAGTACAGAATGAAAAAGAAACCATATTCCTCCATTTTTCTTGTTAGTCATCTTTTCTTATGGTTGGGAAAGGGGCCAGCACAAGGTTAAGAATCTTTAAATATCGCTCAGATCCTGCTTTGAGGATTCACATACTACATTGGCTGTCTTGAGGCTCTCTATACAGACGTGCATTAACTAGGGGTACCTATATCTGGAGGGTAGAATCTCATCCTATCTGCTGTGCCTTGGTTGTCCCAGAGCACACAGACTGGGGGAAAACCTCTGGATCTGCTTGCACAAAAGCCAGTTTGTAACATGCTTTTACAATTAAACACTAGAAAATGTAAAAGTAGTGAATATTTGAAGCTAAGGGGGG